>NC_058160.1:6612270-6916087 GCF_020080835.1 Cotesia glomerata
GATTGCACTAGAGGGATAATCGATGATCCATCGTCGTGTGTGGACGGTCATCGCATAAACCGTAAAGTGAATCGTAAATGGTCAGCCACGAGGTCATGAGAACATGGCAATGTGGTAACCAGTAACCCAACAGCAACAGCAACAGGGGAGTAAGAGTATAAGCAGTAGTGAACGCTGATTCTATTGTATATGTATTGTATTTGTATATGTATATGGATAGCTGATCCTGAATCCCATAGTTTACTTCGTTCTCTAACTCTATCTCTCTCTTTGCCATCTTCAAGGAATTCCACGGCGTAGCATGCTGGTCAGTAGACAGTAGACAGTTTTAAAAAAATCAACAAATAAATAAATATAAATATAAATAAAAATAAAAATACTGAGAAGCAATGAGAGAAAAAGTTGCACGGTCACGTATCACCACATATATACGATTCCAGTATGCCAACACGGTTATTTTTTTGCTATTTATACATATACATTTTTTCCATTCTTTTGAGTATGTCCATT
This sequence comes from Cotesia glomerata, assembly GCF_020080835.1. NCBI lineage: Eukaryota > Metazoa > Arthropoda > Insecta > Hymenoptera > Braconidae > Cotesia > Cotesia glomerata. Next base: position 6,612,781 of record NC_058160.1, read on the forward strand.
CATATATTTCTCCATTCTCTTACATATTAAAACGAGCAAGGTAAAGAACATACTGGATGGAGACCGCTTTAATAACCTAAGAACTATTTAATAGAAACTTCTTATGGTCTTTACTCCTTTACTTTTTCTGCAGCTCAAATTTTAATGCTTGCTTTTGTCTAACAAATCAAAAAGTCTCGAGTTTTTCTTACAAATAACATCGCAGTGAATTAAAATTTTTTAAATTATCAGAAAAATTGTTTAGTTTGTCGAACTATTTTCTTTAAGTTAGAGGATGTACAGAAAAATATATGGACCTCTTTTATTCTTAACTGTGAAAATATCCAAGTCAACTTGAGAAAAGTGTTAAATTTATTTCAAAACTTGTGTTATATTTTTTTTAATCGCTTAGAACATTGTAAGAACATCAAAAAGTTTAGTGTTTTAAATACTTGAGATTATTTAAAAAATTTGAATTTTTTTGCAAACCGGTAATTAATATTCCTACAACTACCGCATAGCTGAAAAAATAAAAGTTAATAAAGTTTTTTATGTTGAGGTTTTCACTGGCTTATTCAAGAACATACTTAAAACGAAATAAGAAAAAATAAAAAAGTTTTTAAGTCAGGTATAATGCAAAGTTTGCAGATGAGTCGGAGGTAGATTTGTCAGTGAAAGCTTCACTCGAAAAAATGTATGTAAGCAGGTGTAAGATTGTATGAGTATATCAGATAACTTGAAAGGCTGAGGATCCCAAAAATTTCCGGGTTTCTTCAATGCACTTTATTTAAAAGAGCCACCTTCTATGACTTCATTTTTAGTTGGTTGGCTACAATTTACAAATAATAACATAACCTAGATGCCGAATGAAAAGCATATCTTTCATTTGTACAATTGTGAATAAAGAAAAAATTGATTTTAAATAAAATAATTGTTCAAAATTATTGTATACTAGTTTATTGATTATTGGAGGAGTGTTATCTTTTATTGTCAATGCATACATTTACATTTATGATGAAAACGCTATTAACTCAATGTATTCATAATTATACACCAAATATTCACGTATCTAATGACGAATTACGTGACCTCTAATTACTAATGAAATTTTTTTTATTTCATTCATAAATTGTTATTGAAATATTTGAATGGAGACTTCGAAAATCATTGAGAGTCCATCGACTTTTATGAATAGTTTTTGAATAGTTATGTCTGATAAAATTTAAGAGATTACTTTTGCATTTATTATTATGAATTGTTAAGAGTAACGCCTGAGATCTAAATAGGAGTACAAAAACAATTTTATGTTGCAACATTGTCACCAGAGAGCAAATATAGAGTAAAACTTTAACAAACTGCCGTATTATGCACTGTAAAAAATTTCGGTGTAAAAATGAACTTGGAGTACTTTACACCGGCTCATTTACACTACACCGGGTCCAAAAAATGTTTTACAGTGTGAGATTTTCAGGAATAAATATTAAAAAATAAAAAGTATTTTTAAATTAGACAAATGCTTGAATTGCTTTTTTTTTTCGCTGTATAATAATTGAACTTTTTGACAAAAATTTGAAATTTTCAACTTCTTCAGAATATTACACAAAAAGAGAATCGCCATTGTGAAATTCGTAAAGCAATTTTTCCACGGATTTAGAATTGACTAAAATGGATATTTATAGTGGTTAAAAATAACCGTGAATATTAAAGCGTAATATTTGTCTCACAAGTATTGTACAACAAAATATGAGTTATAACTTTGAACAAAGTAACGACAGTACTTTTAAGGCGTAAAAGAAGTTGCCAGAACATGACCAGGAGACAATGCGCTTGGTATAACAGCAGCCTTATAGTAGCAAACTACTGTTGGTTGAGTATATATCCTCGTATGTAGTATGTAGTGTGTTCGTGGCTCACGACAACGAGCATCATGTCGACGACATCAAGCTAAAATGTGTGGGTGGTTTTAAGATGAAGAAGACGAAAAATAAAAATAGTGAGGTGTATAAACCCTTGCTGATTTTATATCCCCCTCGTATAGTGTATAGTATATAGTATAGAGTATACTGTAAAGTAAACTATGGTTGGACGACAAAACTAAAGTCACTTGTATTATATCTTATATGTAAAGAAAAATCTAAATTTAGAACTACCATAGTCGGGGATAGGAGTTTAAGTCTATTCACTATTTACACTCTAACGGGATGCGCCTTGCTAATCACTTCGTTTTTCTTTTCTTTTATTCCCTTTTATTTTTCAGAGTCTCCCGCTATTTCTCACCGCGCTCCTGTTTCCACTACCCACCATCGCCACCATTACTATTACCACTACCACGCGTATCATCCAGTTTCTTCGCGTTTCAACTACGGAGGTCTTTAAATAAATTGACAATCTCATGTTCTAAAGATCCAAAGACGAGAGATTGCAGCTAAATGACCTTTTTTACGAGTTTACTATTTTGTCCTCCGTATTTATTTTTTAATACAACATTTTAAACTTTATTATTGCGTATTACGTTCATTACTTTAGTCAACTTAATAACCCGTTGTAATTTTGCTCACAGATAATAAAAATTACTTTTAACTACAACATAAATATTTTCACTTTCACGAAGCTCAACAGGGATTTTTTTTTTTGTTTGTAATTAATAAATGTTGAATTTCTCTGAACAAAAATTGAATCTTAGTTTACAAATTATTTTATTTTTGTATTTTACTCTATGTTAAGATTTTATGTTTAAGGAAATTTAATATTTAGTTGAAATATTTTTTGAAAGGGTAAAGTAAGCCCTACCTCTGTTTTATGACCCCGGACACTTGGGTCACACAAAGGACTCTTTTACTTTTCGGAGTTGTACATATATTTTTAGTAAAACATCTGTAATTTTACGATTCTTAAGGAGAGGCTTAAACCTCGTTGTAAATGTTTCCTATTAGTTTTTAAGTTAGTACAAACCGGCTCTCTCAAGCGTAAGGACGCTTCTCGAAGACGTAGTCAGTCTTTTAAGGGTGAACACCACTGTGACGATCGAAAAAAAGAAGTGATTTTCGGGAATTTTTTTTACAGGGAAAATAAAGGAATTTGGGAATTGGGTTTTTTAATTTTATTAAGGGTACATTAATGATTATAACCCTAAATTTTTATTAATAAATATTTAATTATTACAAAATTATTAACAATCTCGTCGAGCACTGGAGAAAATTTCCCCCCTCCACGGTCGGTTCGATAACTCAAAAACAGATCATCTGAAAATAAAAACCCAAATTGCTTTTTAATCAGTAAGGATGTAGTTATCGTCGCACGTACGGAATTTGAAAAATTTTTATTTTTCGTATGTGCGACGATAACTACATCCTTACTGATTAAAAAGCTATTTGGGTTTTTATTCTCAGATGATCCGTTTTTGAGTTATCGAACCGACCATAGAGGGGGAAATTTTTTCTAGTGCTCTACGAAATTGTTAATAATTTTGTAATAATTAAATATTTTTTAATAAAAATTTAGGGTAATAATCTTTAATGTACCCTTAATAAAATAAAAAAAATCCGATCTCCAAATTCTTTTATTTTCCCTGTCAAAAAAATTCCCAAAAATCACCTCTTTTTTTTTATCATCACAGTGGTGTTCCCCCTTAAATAAAGACTAAATATATGAATGTTAACCACTGTGTATTTCATTTATAAATATAAAACCTTAACAATCACGATTACCTATCCATAACTTCCAACAATAAAAAATTTATATTTGGGTGATTCTCTGTAAGGACGTCTTAAATCTGTACAAAATTGTCCGACCAAATTATTTTTGATTTTATTAGAAAAAAAATTAACAAGGGCTACAAAACTATCAGCTTAATTATAATAAATAAACAGCCGAATTAATTTTTGCTTTTTCGATATTTGTGTATCTTTTGCCATATAACATGACAGGGGACTGATTTTTTTTTATCAAATTGAGAAAAATCAAGCAAACTATTTCAATGCATTCAACTTTTTAAGTTCTCAATGAATGTTTACATTAATTAGAATAATATTAAGACTTATGGATCCAATTTTATAAATAAATTATAAACAAAAATTGCTGCCAGGGGACTGAGTTTTTGAAGAAAAACGGTGCTTTGACACTAAATAAAATGGCGATAAAGCGCTAACAGCCCTATGGTCATTAACTTACGGCTAGTTAGATCCTTATAAACCTTACAAAAGGTAAAATAACACGCTAGATTTTTTTTTTTTTTTGGCTTTGTACTTCTGGCAGGGGACTGATCTTAAAATGCCTGGGACAAACTTTGGTTTAATGAATTCAATGAAACAAATTAACTTTCGGTACTTTTTTATTGAAGAAGATTGTTAGTTAACTAATTAAGTTTATAAACATTATGGATCAAATTATATATTATTGACGAATAACTTAAAATTTAATCTTAAAGTTTTAATTTTGGGACTGGGACAGCCCAGGGGACTGACATTTCGGTGGTTTACGAATTTATAGCAAAAAAAACCAAAATTTATTCCATTTTAGTTTTCAATGTTCCAAATAGAAATGTTTTTTTACTTTCGTAATAAATTTTTTTTAGTAACAAAATAACAATTTTTCTAATAAAATGCCTGGGACAGCAAAAAACATCCCCTTAAAAACATCTCCTTACAGAGAATCACCCATTTATCATCAGTACGTGCAGCTAATTAATAACGCTCATGAGTTTTTTTTTGTCATCAAGGAAATAAGATATTTTTTCGGAAGACCAAATTATTGATATTTACTCAGTTACATTATCTAAAATTACAAAAATTGCTTTACCTCTCTAATATGTTAAAAGCAATGCTCGCATTATGAGTGTGCAATTTTTCGTCATTGTGTAAAAAAATTAATCTTGAAAAATGTCTCATTTCTGTTTTGACTCAACACAGTTGTTACCTGATTTTGACAAAATTTGAACATGAATCTGTGATACATTAAACATAAATTTGTGGTCAAAACAATCCATGTATGTAGGGAGCATAAAAGAATATCACACCGCAAAAAAAGACTAAAGAAAAAATAAAAAAACTAATAATTTAAAATGTCAAATAGAATGATTTACCGTGAGAAAATGTCACGGTATATATTTATCGGTGAAATGCAAATAAAAGGGGATGTATTTTCTAACAGGTGAATATGAGTGTGACCCCATGTAGAGTGTGCAAAAGTTAAATGGTTCTCATTAAACCACGCAAATAGAGTGCTGGTGTATGTCACATATCCTGAGTAAATTATCGAAGCCACGAGGGAGGATGCAGAGAATGCAGAGATCATTGCCAGGCGTCCGGAATCGCACCTGGGATCGAGGTCACCCGGACTCCAACCAAATTAACTCGATTCAATCAAGAGATTTTAGTCTTTAGTATTAGTCTCCATGCTGCTGCTGAGCCCCTCTAACTTTGCTAACTCTTTTTTCCTTCATTATCTCCCTTCGGTAATTGTTCGCAAAAATTTCCGTTCTACATCACCGTATTAGTCCAACTAATTACAACAAAAAACCGTCGAAGATTGTTTTTTAAATTTATAGGGAAAAATTTTTTTAATATTCTTTGAAATTTTGAATATCAAACTATCAAAGTTTAGTTTGAGTTTTTTTGATAATTTATAGGTTTATAATGAATGGTATACAAATTTTTGAAAAAATTATGAATTTTCTAAAAGATCATAGTTCAATGCATTAAAATAAATCAGATCTTTACTTGTGCCAAAAATAAATTGCTTTTACAGAAATCTTCATTTAACTCACTAGAAATCAATAACTTGGTAAGCTTTACGAAAATAAACTTTATAAAAGATAGAATGATATTTTTAAGAAATGTCTGCTATTGTTCTAGATAATTTATTACTCAATTTGTTTGAAAGAAATTTTGGGTTGTCTTCAGAGATTTATTTGTCATTATTATTGATATTTAAAATCATAGGATAGTTTTCATTAGTAGCATTAACCAATGGTTATTATTTATATTAAACAATTTTCAAATCGATTGTAAAAAATTTTTAAATCCATATTTCATAAAATTCAATTTTTTAATTTCTTTTATTATACATTTCACTTTTTATCTCTAGAAAAATAATTTCTAACAAAAATATATTTTACCCATGAGAATTTGTTTTGTTACTCGAATCCTTCCTTTTTCCAACTTCTACTTTTTTTGTTTTGACGACAATATTTAAAGTACTTATAAAAAAGAAAAAAATTCCAATGCATTTTAAGTCTCGGATTATGAAGTTTACCTTAATACTAAAAATAAACATGCTTTGATAAAGCGAAAAAAAACTGTTAAATCTTATACATTCAGTTCCATTATGAGTAAAAATAACTTATTTATCGGTAAATTTACAATGCACCGGTATTATGTATAATCGGTAAAAGTAACGCCCATAAAAACATAATGCGTAAACACAATCTCCGTTCCATATACGTCCTCGTCCCGAAGATATCAAAGTGGTTGCCGCGATGAGAGGAAGTTAGTGTATATCGTATACTTATATTATTCATCCATGCTTATGCTCATGCGGCATTACAAAGATTTTCTGATCCAAAGCCAATTATGTTGACAAAACAAAACAAAAATAAGTAAATAAGAGCGGGATGATCCCTACGCTCTTATTGTTGCTGCTCATCATTTCTTCTTCACCCTCGCATATCGAGCACTACACTCGAATAATACTAATTGTACTTTGTTTTTTATCCAAGCCATAAGTCGCCCTGCTCTCACTTTTACAAACTATGTACAGGCATATATATTTACATGTAGATGCGTTGTTGAGTACCAAAAGAATGAAGTGGATGAGAAGGATGAGAAATTGGCGTAAATTTGGGGCGACTTGGGAAACTGGGAACATCATCTGAATGAGGGTTGTTGCTGCACGACGGGTTACAAAGAAATATACAAACGTCTATTATTCTAGAGGAATTCGTTAGCCTGTACACCAAGTGGATACTTGATTGCATGGATTTTCTTTTGCTACATTTTAACTTATCCTCATTACTCTGAGTGTTTTCAATTTTTGTTCTTGTAGTATTTTAATTATTCCTTGTTTTTAAATAATTATTATTTATAAATACTTTTGTTCAGAATTACATGCTTCATTTTGTTAATTATTAAAATTCAAGTTGTGTTTAAACTTTATTTTCTTACAAAAAATTTCTTCTTTTTTTAAAAAAAATTTGATGTCAACTTATATATTTTCTTCAAGACTTTCAAAAGTGATAAAATTTTCATAAATAATTCCTTAATTTTAATCAAATATTCGCAAACACATTTTGAAGTAAAATATTTTTTCAATACTTAATTTATTAAATTAACTCGGCCAGAAAATTTGAGCCATTACAAATTTTGATTTGAAAAAGTTTATTTTATCAAAAATGAAAACTTTTCCCATAAAATATAAAAAATTGAAAAAATTAAATAGACTTAAAAATCCATAAATAAATTAAAAATTTTATTATTTCTTTAATTTATTAAAATTTCAAATTTTGAATTTATTAACAATGCAAATAAATTAAAACTTATTTTCAATTTTTTTTTCTACAAAATGATTAACAAATCATCTTATTCAAAAAAGACTAAAGTAAATATTTTATTTTATACGCTATTCTAATCATAATGAATGTAAAATTTTTATTTCCGATGTGTACTATATTATTCTAATGCTCTATCTAAACTAAAAGTCCATTTCACCCGAGACAAATTTAATAAATAACTTAGAAGTTATATACGGAAGCATTTACAACAGTAACTTTGTCATCAGCCAGAAGGGATAGGATCGAGTTCTAGTATATTTTGTACTTTTCTTTTATAGGCGAATCGTGTGTAGAGTTTAATTAAATTACTGTGCCCTGCACCCTTGAGTAAGACTATCAAATTTCCTGGTAGTTGCCTTTTGCGAATTCTCTTAAATAACAAGGCATAATATCGATTAATCGGCGTCTACCTGTTTCTGAATGCAGGAGACGTTTGTACAAGGCATACTTTTTTTATAAATTTTAAATTATAACAAAATACTATTTATTCAACAAAAAAAATATTAAAAAAAAATTGCTTAAGAAAAAACATCGACGTTGACAATAATTTCATGCACATTCGTAATAATTTTGCAATAACTTTTTTAAAATAATAAATTAAATTACAAACGATCTTAGTTGGTAAACAACGTTGGCTAATTGCTCGGATATTTTTTTAATTTTAGTTCTACGACTGAATTAATAATCATAATTAATTATACAATAATTATAGATAAAAAAGTTTTTAATTTAAAAATATCCTCGGAAAGTGATTACGATTCAGCAAGTAAAGAAAAAGTTATATTCTCTTTACTTATTTTCCTTTCCGTAGCATCCGTCCTTTAATTTCTTTTCTGTTCTGTCGGTAATGCATGTATTCCGATCCATCTTTTTCATTAATACTATTTATCCAGTATAGTAGTTTTTAGGATCAATAAAACCGTATCACTAAGTAATTTGTATCCATACGGTATCCTCAGCTCTTACACAGTGGTGCATACTCGAATAAGTAATCGTATTGGCTCTGGAAGAATTCCGATGACGTAGACTGATCGTAAATCACAGAGACGTCGATCAATCGATCGTTATATTATGGCAATTCTTCTTTTCTACATTCTCATTAGCGTGTACTAGTTTTATTATAATAGTTTTCAAGCGAGAATAATATTAATGATAATCAATAAAAAAATATATACAAATAACTTGATTAACTTTTACTTTTTACACCGCAAATTAACGCTGTCAGTTAGTCATTATTTAGCAGTGACGTCATCCACGTCTTGAAAATATCATTAATATAATTTTGATTAATATTGTAGTTTAATATTTTTGTCTTTTATTTGCTGTAAGAAAATCTCAGTCGTATTATATTGGAATAACAAAAGTTTAAAAGAATACCCCAGAGAGAAGTCAATCAAGATACACTGCTCTGTTCTGAGTTCCTAGTTCATTCAAACTTGGTACATTAATGAAGTTTTCTTAAACTTTTAGAGTGCCTGTGGCTACTCTATCACATTAACGACTCAAATTTAATCAACTAAACTTATCACAACACAATACTTTCTTTTAATTAATTAATGTGTCCATAATTCAAAGTGTTGGATGGTTACAGTTTTGTTAAAACTTTCTGTTAAATCAATTGAATTATTATCATTGTTATTCAAACATTTAGAATCGATCTATTTTGCAAGACTTGAAAATGCTCAAAAAGTAAAAGTAAATAATGTTGCTGTCTCTTTCGTCTCGACAAGAAATTTACGACAGAGGCTGGTGACTAAAAGCGTAGTACGTAGTGGCTAGATTGTTGAAACTGTTGCGTTAAATCAATAGTTATTTTTAAACTGTATTTTATTTCCTGATAAATTAATTTTAGTATCTTTTTCAATTAAAAAATTTGTAAGTAATATTTTTAATTGAATTTTAAATTCAGGATGGCGATTGACCTGTAAAACCTGGAAAAGTCAGGGAGTTTTAAATTTCTGGAATAGTTAGGGAATTTTATTCTTAGTCGGAGAATTTTTTAGCCAATTTTTTATTAACTTTCTATAATTTTTAAAACAATTTAATTGTTTTTTATTGTTTAAAATAATTTCATTATTTTCACGATACTTTAAATCCTGATTACTACGATTCAAGAGTATCGCGAATTTGTCAATGCGTATAATGATTGCAAGAACATCGTTTGCTGCTACGGCGAGATATATCGATATTATCGCAATCCACGCCCACAGTGCTACCACTCATAACCAAATTCTTAAGTTACTCGTGAATGTTTGTTGTGACAAAATTGATGAAACAATATTTATTTATTTATCAGTTTAATTCATGTCAACAATAATAAAAATATTTTAGTGAAAATTCTAAAAGTATAACATTCACCAATATAAGTTATAAATATAAATATCTTTTTAGTAGAATTGCAATACTTATGATTCGGAAGAATGTTACGTGTAATAAGGAAACCAGTATCGCGACCAGTGATATAAGTGTACGATGTCCGGATCCATGTGGATCGTGATCATCGCATTACAGTGAATTAGGCATAGTTAATATTATTTTACACTATTATACTTCCCAAATTTACATTTTTTTAAGCTTGTGATTTATAATAATTAACAAATGTTATAGAAATAATTAATAATCAAGGTTATTATTGACCTTTACATTATTTGTTATATTTTAAAGAGTTATAGATAATTCATTAGACAAACTTTAATTTTTTAATTAAGCAAAAATCTGTCAAAGGATAAACTCAATAAATCATAGTCACCAAAACTCCACGAGGTTTTTATAGTATTTTAAAATACTTATATTAGTAATGAAAACTTTATTTTGCGAAATAATTTAAAAATTTAATATCTATTCAATTTCTATTTTTCTAGTCGGTCCTGGAATTTTATTTAAAGTTAAGGAATTTACAGATAGGCTTTCAATCGCCACTCTGTCAATGCAAAAATTCCAAGAAAAAAAAATATTTTAATAAAACTATAAATGTTTAATTTTCTCGTCACATTGTAAAAAATTTTTTATATTCTCTCCCACAGCTGAATTTTGTTTATTTTAACACAGTATTGTTATCTTACCAAATCATTAAAAACCAAATATTTATAAACGTACAATAAATATTGCATGCGTCATATTTATTCAACAAATGTTGAATGTTGTTTATTACCTAAGACTGCGTGAATAATTCGTCGTTTTACTCAAAAATGCGCTTTACTTTAATTAATAAAAAAAAAGAAAAACATCTAAAACTTAAAAATACTTAGACTTCTACATCAGAAACAAGAGAAAATTATGTTTAATCCGAATAAAGTCGGGAGTAATTATCCATAAACTCTTCGCCTGCTTCTGAATTATTACTTTCATTTCGTAGTTAATAATTCTTTGTTCAAACGTTGATAGACCTTCATGAAAAACATTTTATTATTTTTCCCTTAGCAATTTGTTTCAGTAAATCAAAGATTATTTATTTAAATTAATCTTACATTAAATGCAAGGCCATAAATTATTTCTAATCAACCCAAGTCGGTCCTAAGTGATTCAAATTACAATCAGGAGGTATTGATCAAAATCTTATAGCAATCAAAGGACATAATTAAAGTAATTATCAGCGGAAGTTAAGTCAAAATCTTGAATCACACGTGTTAACACTTGACAGAATGAACATATGGAATTAGCACAAGAAAACACATACACACAACAATCTACCCTGAAAAGTAGCAAGTGCTGAGAGGGAATGCAGCGTTTCTCCCGGTCGATCTCAGCGCGTTGCTAGGCGACCAAATCCACGCCTCTCAACCCCTCCGATACATCAGAATCATAGTATGTATAGTGTTGTGGCGCCACCTGCTACCCTCCAGTACCGAGATGTGCCCCGAGTGAGGCTGATCGAGACCGCGACCCGGCCTGCCCATGGCCTGACCGTCTAGTCTACGATCGTCATCCTCCAAAGTGATTGTTATCGTATCTGTATCGCGGCATCTAAGTATTTTATTTAATATTTTATTTAATTTATTTATCGAGAGTTATATTTTATCAATCACATATACGTATTTATTTACACATCAGTATTTTAGTGCACCGTGACGCTCCACGCCCCCGTTACTCTCTAAGGGTGTTTTATCTTGATTTATCGATTCACCGGAGTATAATTATTTTATTTGGCTGTCTAAACCCATTCCAGTATTGTCATACCTTGCTTAAACAATATTTTAACTCATAAGGTATTTTAAATCATACCTGACCCTTGTCTGCGAACAGGGTGCATTGCTCTCTTCGGGGTTGTTGGCAACCGGCCCGCGCAAGTGTTTCTGTACTATGTGAATATCAAACAGGACGACACTTTGTGGATATTGTTATTTTTATTTTCATTCTTTATGTTTATTCCTCGAGTTCATTTACCTGGAAAATATTTAATATATATTTTATTTTATAAAACCCTCTGCTTATTAATCCATCAGTTTTACTCACCACTCAGGTCTATCGTTTTTAGCTATTTAATGTTATTACTTCGTGTAAGTGTGTAAATTGTGTGGGTGTGGTGCCGTTTTATAAAATTATTTTTTTTTCTCATACATGCCGTTGTTACCTGATGAGTACATTATCACCAGTATTAAATGGATCATTGCAATCTAGTAAGTTGTCATTTATTTCTCTATGGATACTAAAGACGGACTAGAGGGAATAAGGCAATTTTTCTTTCTTTCTAATCATCAATTTAATAAAAACAATTTTTAATTATTAATTTTCTAATGAATGGAGCGGTAACTTTAACATTAATATAAAGTCAGTAAACTTTAACTTATAATCTACTGCATTATTTTTAAACTTTTTTTTCACATATATTACAAAATAACAATGAAATTTTTTGTCTATAATTTATTTAACAAAAATACTGTTATTAATTTTTAGCCCCTCTACACAAAAAAATTAACTTGATTTAAAAGAAAAAATTTTAAACCAAAAAGCTAATTTTAAAAAATATATTCATTTTGAGTCGAACAGAAAAATTATTGAACTAAGAAATTATTCTTGATTCAAGTAAATTTTAATAAATTCAAGAATTTCCCCCCTTAAAGCAAGTTAACTTTTTCACTAAAATGTGAAAATATTTTTCACTAAATGTGAAAAATGGTGTGAAAATATTCAAAATAAATTGACATTTTAACTTTTGTGATTTGAAATTTTTTAGGACTAAAAAAATATTTTTAAGAAAGCAAATTTTTCAAATATCTTTCTATTAATGGTACCATCGGAAATAATATTATTTTCATGGCAAATTAACCTCCCTCCCTCGAAATATTTATATATTACGTTAGGATGTTTGATTTTCTTTACCATAAATATTTAATTAATCTTCTATTCGAATCTACACCAAGCTCATATTATGCATAATTGCATGTGCATTGCGTGTCATCACTCATTTGATATCTGTCTTTGTGATTTCCCCACGGAAGGGAGGGTTTCACCAACTATTTGAGCACGTGACCAACTGTAACACAATTTATTCCAACGTCGCAGTGAGAAAAGTTGGCTTTATTTTATTTTATTTCATTTCATTTTATTAAATCAATCCCAGTATATTTTTATATTTTCGTTCTTTTTATCACTTAGCAAAAAAAAAATTCATTGGTTCTTTTTCGAATTTTTCCAGCTATTTTTATCGGGCTGTAGACATCAGAATAATCGAATCCTATTTTTTCTTTCTTTTCCTTTTTGCTGTACACTATCACTATATATATTATATTGACGTATTCTGACTTGGAAATAAAAAGGACGTGTGCTTGTCGTCCTCTCATCCCTTTGGCAGCGTGATGATACCTTTCCCTCTTTTTTCTTTTCCTTTTTTTCAGTTCGTATTTTTATGTTTATTGTTATTATTATTGTTTTTTTTTTGCTGCTGTAGACACTTTTCCTATCCTACCTTACTTTTACCTCAACACCACACAGCTCACCACTTTAGCCAGCGTCCTACACCACTACATAACTTCTTGTTACATTTCCTTCACTTTTACTCAAGGGGATGGATGTGGGTGCGACGTCGTACCATCCGCTACACACAGCTTGTTACATGGCGTCAATATGACGGCTCCAGACTCAACTCTCTACTCTGTATTCTCGAGCCTCCAGACTATAACCATACCCATAACTTTATATATATGTGGCTGATGAACTTTTTGAGTCTCACACGTTTAATATCCCTCGATGTTTGACGAATGGTAATAAAAATTTCATGATTTTATATCATCTTTTCTTCGGCATGATATATTTCGTCTTTGCATAAATTTTATCGTCAAAATTTCTAAGTATCATAACAACATATTTATAAAGAAAAATATTTTAACTAACAATACGTTCTATTTTGATAAATAAATTTTAAGTTATCCATAAAAATTTTTTATTTAAAAAATTTTCACATGGAAAAAAGTAAACTGTAATATTCACTCGGATTCCGGTTAATTTTTATAGTTTCAAACAGTAAAGCGGACATCGGGGTGGCAAAAATATAAATGTTACAGAACTTAATGTAGAAAGTATAAAAGCCACAATTTATAATTTAATATCCAAAATAAGTGATTAGTAGCTGTCACTATAGTAAATAACGACTCTTTCATCTTAAAAAATTACAGTTTCAAACAGTAAAAATTGCCATTTCAATATATAGTCCATATTATGAGGAGAAGGGGAACTCAGATGAAAGAGAATAAGGGAGTCTCACTCTGGGAAAATTTAACATTTAAAACAGTAAAATTTATACTTTTAAAATATACATTTTACCAGTTCAAGCAAGTCAATAATTACAGTTTGATTTTTAGCGTTGCGTTTAAAATTTACCATTTTACTTTGTAAATATTGACGTTGCTTGTATTAGAAATTTACTAACTTTATTTTATACTTTTTATATATCATAAGATCATTTTTTAGGTACGAAATGATAAATATCAAAGTCTGAATTCTTAATTATTATACTTTAACATTTTAGACATTTACATTGCGAATATTACTGTTTGAAATAGTATTTTCTTCCATGTAAAGAGTAAATTATATAGTGAATAGTAAAATCACGATTTTACTGTTTGAAATGGTAATTTTTAGCAGTTGACCATTACTTATTATAAATCGACTGTTACTTATTACAGTTTACTTTTTTTCGTGCACATTTTTGTTTTTGACTCATATTTTTTTTTTTTTTTTACAATTAATAAGTTTTGAATTTTATAAATAAGTGTCATACTTTTTTGTTATGAAAGTTCTTATCAACAGAAAAAAATTTGGAAAACATATTAATCTGTGATAGAATATGTGCAGTAACGACATATACTGCACATAAGATAATTAACGCTTCGCCTATTAATAACAATAGAGACACAGATGACTAGTTTAAGCTCTCGAAGAGTATTCAGGATTATACACTAATTCACCAGATTAAAAATATTATTAAACTTGTATACTTCATGAATAAATATAAATCCTTTTGATATTATATTAGTTGAATTTTTAGAGTTCACATTATTGAAAATAAAGCGAGCGAGTTCATTGAATTGGTTTTTAATAAGATATGAGCGCAAAAGTTTGGATACGTAATATCGATAAAAAGTTTTCCATCAGACATATTAAACGATGCGTGCGTTGTTCGACACAGTTATAATTTTGACAATTTTTAAAATAAGCGAAAAATTTTTTGACGACTTATTTCAAAACAGTTACAGAATAATAAATTTTATAAACATTATTTCAATAATTAATTGATATTAAAAATTGAGATAAATTATCAATGATTGTTATCATATAAATTCTTAATAGACCACTTTTATAATAATCAATACAATATGTACGCAACATTTTACAGCTGAAATTAAAAGTTTTTTATCGAATTATTTATAAAAGTTTTATACTATGACATTTTTATGTGAAATAATTTCAAAATGAGAGCTCAACCAAAGTAGGTCGACATTTTTATCGAAACTTCTTGATTGTTAAAACGAATAATTGTTAGTATGGGTAAGTGCTTACATACGCTTCCTGTATTTATGTTTTATAGATCATCAAAATAAAATGTTGAAGCATTTTTGAAGCGTTAAAGATAAAAGAAAGAATATAAAAAGTGAAGCGTCACAACATCTTGCGGTCGCGAATAATAAGCACTAAGACCGCGAAATGCGCTCGACTTGACTGGCTTAAAGTGATGAGTAACCAAACCAGTAGGAAGAAATCAGAGAGTTATGGTTGCCTTTTTCGATTGACCTAACCGACATAAAGTGCAAGAATAACTCGGGAATATTGTGTGTATATTTATGTACAATATTTAAGCTGAACGAAAGGTGGTTGAGGCCATAATGTCGTGACCACAACTGACTGTATTGTGGAAAAAATATAAGTAGACGCAACGGGGGCCTGGAGAAGATAACACGATTCTCCGGGATTATTACACTCGTACGAAAAATAAGAAGCATAAAAAACAAAGTAAATTAAAGAAATACGCTGATTGAAAAAATATAAAACAATAAAATATATTGAGGGCAAAACGAAATCAAAATTTGTCTACTGTACTATACTTTGCTATATGATTCCATTTAGTTTTTTTTTTCCAATGTGAAAGTACTGAGCAATTTGATATCGACTTAATGCTTCAGAAAAACGAAGCAGATCGCCGTCTTATTGATCGTTATCCGATTACAATCCTTATATTATATTCATATAAAGATAGCGAAGTATTAAATTTATTAAGACAAAAAATGAAGCGAAGTTATAATCCATTATCATTATTACATGCTTTACAAGTGCAAAACGCTAAGACGATGCTTTGCACATGGTAAAATGAGAAATTATTTTCAAAAAATTATTAGTAATCTGGTATAAAATTTTTTCGAATCAATTTTTTTGATTAGTTTTTTTTTTTGTAGTTAATTTTAGTTTATTTTTAGCTAAAAAAAGATTTCTCAAGTATTTTTAACCCTTCGTTGGTCGCGTCTTTTTTAGTTTCTCGCTCGCACTATAGCGAGTCTCTATAGGTTGAGTAGTTGTTAGGCGGCGATTCGCTCATAGCGCGACCAACGAAGGGTTAAGGATTATGTGAAATCTGCACGGAAAGAACAAGATGATACAGAATATCATCCCAGATTATACTGAGTGAAAAAAAAATTCAGATAGTAGCTAGTATAATCCAGATTACAATGAGTATAATCCAGATACCATGCAGTATAATCTGGATTTTTCTAGCTACTATCTGAAATTTTTTTTCATCACAGATATCATTGAGTATAATCTGGAATGATATCCAGTGTCATCTTGTTCTTTCCGTGTGTACTTTCGAAAAATTTTTCATAAAAAAATTTTAACATTAGATATTTGAAACTAGAAATTGTTGTCTTTTTAACCTGGATGCGACTATTTTTCACTTAGACAAAGTAATGCAAAAAATACTGCAAATTTTTTGTTGATTTCTTAATTTTTTTCAGTAGTGCAGTTGACAGTAGATAATTTCTTTTTATCATCAACTTTATCTATCGATTATGTTCTTTAAAAGTCCCGAAGGGTTGAAGTAGTAAGAAATTTCTGCTATAACTATGCTTGAAAAAGGTGTTTTTTAAGTTAAAATTTCAAACTTAAAAAAAAACATTTAAAAATATAAAATATCAAGTAGCAAGTCAATTATTCCAATTTTTCAACATTTATAGTACTTGTATACTTGATCATTGGATAAAAAAACTCTATCCTTGAACTTCAAGTTTTAAACTATTACATAAAAACGTCAATCAATGAAAATTAATGATATGAATAAAATAATGATGATAATACTAAGAAACAATCTCTAAAATGCTTGAGGGAATGATTATGCCTTGAAAATTTATACTTGAAACGAGACACCCTCGAGAACCTGAGGTATACACAGAATGAAAAGAAATGATGATGGAGACGAAAGGAAAATTTTCAGCCCCTAACAATATCACTGGTTGTCAGTCGAGGGAAAACCGTAAGATCTTCGGGTGGCAAATCCTCTCATTGGTAAAAAAATGGTAAGAAGAGAAAGGCATTTTACAAATGTTATGTGTGTACGTGTCTAAGAATTCTGCGATTTTATTCTTGTCAATTTCTTGTCACGCGTCATTGTGGATTTGTTAAAAGCCTCATAAACCACAATGCGAAAAAGCCTCACCATCTTACTAAAGTTACAGATAAATATAACGTGAAAAATTGATTTTCTTTAAGAGGACAATAGTGTTCTTTTCATATAATATATAGTATAATGTAATACATTAATATATCGTTCTACTTTTATTTGTTCGAAACTTTATTGAACGTTTACATTCTTAGCGTGTTCTTGATAAAACACTTAGGCGTCTTCCATTTTTTATAGATATAATATATTTCTTGAATGTTTAACAACTGACTTACTTTTTCAAGTTATTGGCTATATTTCTTACAAGATTATTGAAATGCTTCTCTAATATACACTAAGTTAATACCCATTAAAAAAAAGTCTCAAATTCGTTTCAGAACTAATCAAAGAGAACATTTTGCTTTTTTAAAAAAAAAAAAACTTGTTTGCCTCTCAAGCCAAGATGACAAAATTTAAAATAAAAAATTATTGAAGACAATCGGCTGTCTTCCAAATAATTTTCTTCAATCGAGTGAATTTTTTTTTTTAAGTGTATTGTCATATTTTCTATTTTGACGTAGAGTGAGTGAAATTGAACGATTTAATGTAAGACAATAAAAATAATAATCATTCTTTGGTGAATATAATTATTAAGTACGGAAATTGAGAAATTATTAATCACATCAGAATATATTTTTACAAGAAAATAATTAACAGATTTAGAGAAGGAAAATGATTTATACCGTGGGGATTAAAATTCCTGGAAGGTTATCCTGTCTTAAATCTCGCATTGATTTTTCCCCTTACTCCTTTCAAAATCGCCATACATAAATATATTTATTTAAGTCGTCATCTTTATTATTATTCCCTGGAAGTCGATGTACATATTTATATGTTGTGTTCGTCGATACGTAAAAACCAAAAGAAGTTATTGGAAAGCAGGCAATAACATTGGTGCTATTATTCGACTGGTTTTCAGACTGTCTGGCCTTGATTTTAATTACATTGGAATCACCACCAAGAGCGTCGTCTTTACTGTACTCTTCTCTTGCTCATCTTCTTCTTACTTGTTACCTCTTCTATGTATGTTCTATATGCTGTTGTATGTATATATACATATAATACTACCGCTTGAGGGAAGATGAAGAAAGGCTACGAGGCTTAGGAAGAAATGAAAGGGTGAAAGGATACGTGGGCATAGATGCAAGAGGTAGATGCAGTATCATTCAAACGGCAAGCACTTATGGTGCCCGTAAAAGATCCAGGCCCACGCTGCGGTACGTATGTATGATGTCCCTCAGACGAAAAAAATTCATCCAGTGGTCTCTTCGATGAGAACCGCGAATAAGGGCCACATAAACACGGGTCGTAAAACTATGATTTACTGCTTATGTCACTGATGCACCCATGTCTACTGCTGTGAACAGACAACTAAAGACTATTCTCTTATTTTTTATTTTATTTTCATTATTATGTTATAATATTATTCTTTCGTTCAACAAACCTCTTAATATTTTCAAATAAATTTATTCTCTACTATACGTACGAATGGTGTTTCTTTTCATCCTCGTAATTGTTTGCATTAAGCGCTCGGAGTGATGGAATTCCGAACACGTTTACGATCGAAAAATTTATATATAGTCTAGGTGAAAAATGTTGAATTCCATAAGATAATAAACAGACATGAAAAACTTAATGAAAGAATAGAAGTTACGAATTGAAATGTTGTGTATCTCGTACTGTCATTGGTTGAATTCTTCGAATTCATCCTCGACTAATTGATTTCTTCGTCTCATAAATCTTGTAATTATTTTAACAAGCTCAATGGTGTATATGTTATGCTAGTTTAATAACGGGGGCATATGTAAACTAAAAAGAATACAAAATAAATAAAAGTCTGAGAAATTCAAAAGTGCACGCCTCCAAATGCGCATTTGATTTTTAATGGATAAATTTTATTTCTGAAAAAAATAAAAAAACGGGTTTTAGAGGTTCATAAGTGTTAACAAACAAATTATGAGAAAAAAAATTTGTAAAAAAAACTTCATGTGTAAAAATTTTAAAAAACTATAAATGAGAATTTTTTTTTAAACGGCTCCACCATTTTTTAAAGATAAAAATTCGCATTTAAGTTTTTTTTTTATTTTATTCTTCGTTTTGGTGGATTTATAAATATAATTTGTTAAATTGTAAAAAATTTTTTTCGATTAAATTTTTTCATTTAAAAGTTACAAAAATACCTACTTATATTGTTTTTGTTGAAAATTTTTGAACAATTAATTTGTTAAGTACCATACTATTTTTTCCTTATAAAGCATGAAAAATTAATACGTTTAAAAAAATGTCATTTTATCATGATGCAAACATTTTATAAATTTTTGAAAAATTTGTAATTTTTTTATGTCTGATTAACTTTTTAGAGGTACTGCGATAATTTTCCAATATTCTAATTTATATTTTGTACTAAAAACAAAATAATTAAACTCAAAAAAAAGGTTAGATAACTTAATTGTTAGATTTATCAATAAAATCTAACCCAACCGTCTTTTTTATTATTTTTTTAGCAGTAATTCATTTATTAATCATTAGGTGTCAGCTGATTTCATGATACTGAAAATTATATTATGAGTAATAAGATTTGAGAAGAAAAATATAATTTAAATAAAGGAATGCCTTTTAAAAATGATTTTGAGAAATCGAAATTTAGTACGTGCAAAAGTGTAAACTAATTTGTATCTTTCAAGCACTTTTTAATCTCGACAAAATGGGTTTCAACGTTTCTTCACATCATCACCCTTTTTTCTTTACAAAAATTTTTACCACTTGGTTAATTTGTTGGCCCTTGACTCGGAAATGCGATGTGGTCAGTAGGCTATTCAAACTTTTAAAGCCAACCGCCGTACCGTCAGTTGATATAATAACGTTTGTGGTTTTATATAAAAAAAATCCGCAAGTCTATTTCAATACTTCAATACAATACTTATCCTAAATAATATTAAAAAACAATAGGCGTTTGAACGAATTTTGCACCATGATTGCGAGAGCATAATATAAAAAGTTTGGAAAATCCAAAAGTGCACGCCTCATAACGCTCATTCATTTTTTAAGAAAAAAATTATTTGTGTAATTGATTAAAAAAAAAAAATTATAATTAAGTAATTTCTTACAGAGTATTTTTTATTTTTTTTTTTAATATCGGCGCCCTTTTTTCTTGTCATATGCGCACGCAGTCTAAAAAAATCTAGCTTGATCAAGTGGCGCCATAGTTTTCACGTGACAAATAAGAAAAGTTCGTTTGGCTTTGTACGGTTGTATCGTAGTGAATTTTAATAAAAATTCAATTAAAAAAAAAAAAATACGTAAACTAGGCCACTGATATGAAATACGGACCCAGTTCATCGAATTCTTAAACTAATAAAAAAGGTCCGGTCTTGAAATATCAATTTGTTCGGGAGTAATCGTTGGTACATCCAAAATGGGGTGACATCCGGACGTCCACGTAAAATTTTTTTCAGTACGTTTTTTTTTTCAAAATAACAACATGAAATGATTTTAGAAAGTAAAAGATGGTTTAATTTAAGTATTTTTTCGGTGTACATCTACTTATATCATTGTATAAGTATAATATCGTTGTGATAGAGGCATTTAAAGATCATAAAATTGCTTGACCTTGACGAGTCGAGTATAAAGCACAACCTCACGCGCTTCGCGCTATGAGGTGTGCAATATTTTATAATTAAAAACTAAACTTTTAAAATCTTATTTCAATCGAAATTGAGAATGTTGGAAATGAAGTTCAACTTCTTACTATTCTACTTTAAAATTCCCTAAAACTAAAAACTTCAGTTTGTCAAGTGAATTGAAGTCTATAAGTTTATTAAGTCACTGTAACTTAAATGCGAAACTATTAAACTCACGCAAGTTCAATGTTAATTTATTATTTCAGCTCGGATGGGAGCCAGAAGTTGAGCAAAAAGTATTATCGTTATTATTATATGACTCAGCAAGTTTTAAGTAATCGAAAACATTTATAATTTCTCATTTCTCGTGAATAAATATTCAATTCGAACATGTATTTGCATAGATGTTATCAAAAATCACTTCTATATTAAAAGTTAAGAATTTTAGTCTACATTAGTGTTTTTATTCGGTATTAATTTTTTATCAAAATTATTTTTAGCTCATGACAGAAATGTCATAGATAAAAGTAAATTTGAACTCACGATTGTGAAGAGATACTATCTTGCGATGTTGTTACATAAAATGAATATTATTGATGAGAGAAAACGTATTTATATACTTATCGATATCTCAACATCCTTGACGCGAGTTGATATTAAATGTCACTTACCTATTATTTTTTCATGTTTTCTAATATTAAATATAGGAATTATACATTTGAAAAAATATAATATCTAAAAATAGCTATCAAATCTTTTAGGGAAGACAATATTAAACTACGAGTTATCTTGTTCGTGAGTGCATTTTTTGACTAAGATAATTCTATGTTCGGAATATTATTTTTGTAACTTTAGTCAGAACAGAGCTCATACATAGTCATTATTATCTAATTATTTTTTTACAAACTTGATCCTCTGCATTTCGATTCACAAATATGACATAATTAAAAATTTTTTTATAAAAGTAATTATAGAAAGAAATCAATTAAAAAAATTATGTCGTGAACTTCAATAAGTTTATAGTTTTCAGGTACGAATGAAAAGAAAATTATTGTGAAATTATGATTTGTAATAATTTCACACTGACAAGTGATAAGCGATAAATGATCAATATTTTTGTTTTTAAATTAGAGGCATTTTTTCTCAGATATTTCGATTTTTTTCTTTAGTATTATGAAACCTACATTATCATAATTTGCTTAAATTTGTTGCTCAGTTATTACAGAATTTGGTTTCATCAAAAATTAAATAAAAAATGTTTTATTTAAAATGAATATAAATTAACTATCATAAACTAATTTATCTTTAAATTCCATACTCGCAACAATATGATTATATTAAATTTTCAAACAGATGTTTTCAAAATTCAATGATTATAAGTTAAGAGAGTTATAAATAATTCCGTCATACCGTAACAATAATAACAACAGAGCGATCAATCACTGTCATTAAAAACTTGTAAAATATTTTATTTGTATTTTATAAAATGTTTCTGAATTTAAATAACGTCAGTGTTTTATTAAATATTCAAATACATTTTTACAGGAAACAGTGTCATAAAATTAAGAATGTCAATGTCAAATTATAACTGAAATTAAAAAAATCTTCTGCTTTTACTTAGACTGTCAACAACTTTAAGCATCATAAAAATTTATCACGCCGTAAAGAAACAATAGATTTTCATATAATTAAAAAAAAAAAAAAAAAAGAAACATGAGTGTTGTTTTAAATTTGAATTGGTTATTAGTTATTTGATTTTTTTAGCAGCTCGTAAATTTATTCTACACTATTTAAATGAATGATCTCATGAACAAATATGTGGGTAGTAAAGAATAGCAGGTACCACTTTCTTATTAGATTAAGTAACATTTTATATATATTATATCTTCGAGCGTACACATGTTATTGTATGCTTAAGTTAATATAGTATATTTATTTTGAAGTTCACAAAGCTTTCAAGTGAAAGTTCCGCTTGACCTCCATGACTTCACCACTTGTATTGTCGCCGGATAAATTATTATGACCGGCACTTTAATACGAAAGTTAAACTCTTGCTCTTAAATGTCTTGAAAAAAGCAAAAAAAAATTATTTATTTTTGTTATTTATAATTACACGGAGCTCTTCATCATTTGTGTTTGAGATATCACCGTATATTTGATTATCGAGGCAGTAAAAAAATTTTCACAATAAATTTAGTTAATTAATAGAAATAAAAAATTATAATATTTTTTTTTTATTTTATTTATTATTACCAGGATACAAAATTAGTATATGCATACAAAATATGCACCTATAGAGGTGTTATAAAAAACACCTGTACATAGACCTGGAGAAACAAAAACTTAATTTAAAATAATAAAGCAATTAAAAAATATCGATGGAAAGATTAAATACTTAAATCCAAAAGATTGACACTGTAAAGAAGGAATAAATAAATAAATAAACAGAGAAAAAACTTAATTGAATGACATGAAAGGGTGACTGCGTTAAACAAGAGAAGAGAAGAAGAGATTCATCGAATCGAAGGCCACTTCTTATGTCTTTTGCAACTCCACAACTTCTTCAACTATTTTTTTAACTTCCCCTTCAAAGCCAACGTTATTTACTACTTTTATTTCCATGTATTCGATTTGACGTCATTATATCTCACGTGTTTTATATTTTTCTGTCTAGATTAATCGGCGTCCTTTTAACCTCCACCATCCTTTTGTATTCTATCTCACACAATGTGTTTTTTATCATAGTTCATTTCATCCTTTTAAATTCATTATTTTTCAATTAATTACTTATTTTCCAAGAAAATTATTTTCTTAAGAACAAAAAAATTACAAATCCTTGGACTACTAACTGTAAAAACAAAAATTTTTCAATAAATTATTTTTCAGTTCCTTAACCATATAAGTGTTATATTCTCTAAAAAGTTTTATTTTACTTTTTTGTATTACTCATGCGGGAAAAGTAGTATCTTGACGCTCGCTGTTGCGGTTGAAAAAGAGCCGTTTGCCCATTTTAAAATTACGCGTGAGTTTTTTCATAAATGAAACTGTTATTTGAGTGCGACAAGTTTACTTGTCGTACGCAAATTATTCTTGGCAAACTCAAACTATCCTTGTCGCATTCAATTGACTGTGAAAACTGCTAAATTTAAAATAAATAAAAAAAAAAAAACACAATCTAACTGTCAATATTAAAGAAGTGAGGTTGACATTACAATATTTTTAACGATAGTAAAAATAATTTATTAATATTGAGCTGTTTAATTGTGATGAAAATTAATTTAGCAGAAATATGATAATTTTAATAATTTTGGTGAAAAATAAATTAATGACATGAAAAAATTTTTTTTTTAAATTGATATGTAGGAATTTTGCAAAATTAATAATACAATTTTTATGAATAATTTTTTGGAACAAATTTGATTGTTAAAGAAAATTAAAAAATTGTAGTGACAGCTAAATTTAATTTTATGTGTTGATTGTTTCAGTGTGTAAATTTATTTTTTGTTAATTAATATTAATTACTTTGCATTTATTATCTGATTTATATTTGTTTCTTTTTTTTTAACTTTTTATTTGTTTTTAGGCACTAGGGGGGCTCCGCCCCCCCCCCCAACCCCCTGCCGGGGCTTTGCCCCTGGACCCCAATTTTGTATCTACATACATCACCGCATTTGTAATACAAAATAGTATGTGCACCTCGTGCGACGTTGTCGATTACAACTTGTCGCGCTTGTTGCACAATATACTATTGTTGACTTGTCTCATTACTATTCTCATACATACTAGATTGGTGGTATTATCTTTTAACTTTTTATTCGTTAATAGTTTTTTATCCTCCTTTTTATTGTCCTTTTTTCCGAGTTGATCAACTATAAATATACGACTAAGAGTCCGTGAATCGAAGTGACATTTAATCTTGAAGTTACAAAAAATACATATATAAATTTCATATAAAATTATAAAATTGTAATAAAAACACATAAAAATATAATTGATGAAAAATTTTGATCGCGTGAAAAAAAAACTGAAATAATAATAAACATACAAAGACAGTTTTAAATGATTGCTGAATAAAAACCGTGATGCAATGTAACTTGTATCTGTTATAAAATGTTCACGAGCATAAAAAACGTTTACGGGCTATAAAAATCGTAAAATTGATATTACCTATACTTTATTTTATCCATTAACGTGTTACCTAAACTACCGTTATACTTTTTTATCCTTTCAAAACAAGAGTCTATCGATAATTTAAAAGTATTCAAGTTAAATTGTTTTAAATTTATTTATCAATTTTTCACACTCTTTTACATTATTTTTACTGGAATATTTATTTGTATACTTGAAGAGCAATTAACATGTGACAAAAATGTTGATAAATGAAATTCTTGGAAATAATATTCTTATATACTCTGAACATCTGAATTTTTATATAATTTTTAAGGGGGATAGCCACTGTGAGGATCGAAAAAATAGGTGATTTTCGGGAATTTTTTTGACTGGAATAATAAAATAATTTGGGGATCGGGTTTTTTTTTTGTTTTATAAAGTATACATTAAAGATTATTCTCCTAAATTTTTATCAAAAAATATCATGTTGTTACAAAGTTATTAGCATTTTTGTGTAGCACCAAAAAAATTTCCCCCTCCATGATGCGATCTCTAACTCAAAAACGGATTATCTAAAACAAAAAAACGAAAGAGCGTTGTAATCTGCATGCATGTGGTTATCGTTGCACGTAGGGGATTTTTAAAATTTTGATTTAAAAAAAAATGGCGACATATTAAAAATTTTTTCGTTTTTTTTCCTCATTTTTTTGGATTCAAACAGCCCTAAAAAATCTTAAATATCAAAATTTCCAAAATCCCCTACGTGCAACTATAGCTACTGAATAAACGAATACGGGGAAAAAAAAAGTTGTAAATCGGTTCATATTTATGCAAATTACAGTTCTCATCAGTTAAAAAAAAGTAGTTTCGAGAAAAACGCGTTTTCTTCGGAGTGCCGCGCGTGTAAAGTCATTTGACGCGCTGTCACAAAAATCACTATAACTCGGAAAATATTCGGAATTTTGATACCAAACTCTAGATACCTATTTTTGAATCTATAAACTTGGATTTAATAAAAAAAAAAATTTTTATTTTTTTGAAATTTCACAGTGGCTATACGTGGTATATCTGTAAGCTATAGTATTAATATAATGCATATATTAATTAAATTTATTCCATATATAATTAACACGTATATATAATACCAATATATAAATGTGGAACGCTTCACGTAATAATTACCGTAACTCCTATTCTTTCCCGCTTCACAGCATTATTTATATTTGTAAAAATGCTTGCCGTAAGATGGACGGTGTGGCTTAATATACAAATATAAATAATGCTGTGAAGCGGGAAAGAATAGGAGTTACGGTAATTATTACGTGAAGCGTACCACATTCACGTAACAGGATATTGGTAGGAAAGGATTGAGAAAGGAATGTGGAGAGGATCATCTTAATGTGAGTTTATAGAATATGCGAGAAAAAATTATTAGATAGCTCGGACTGGGATTCGAACCCTAATGCTAAGGGTATATTAATCCAAATTATATGGAATACTTAAAGCTATAGCAAGCCTAATTACCATTAAAAAGGGGCTATCCCCCTTAAGTAAACTATTTTTATTCATCTTTTTTTTCTTTTGAAAAAAATGTTGATAACGAAAATTCGGTTGATAAAAAACTGTTACGCAATAACTTTTTGCCAATTAATGAGAGCAAAATTCTTAAAAATTTTCTTTTTTACATGAGTGAAATTTTTTCAAAAGTATTCAATTAGAGAAGCAAAAGTAGCTTCGTGAATTTTTTGTTGAACTTTAAGCAATCAGTTCGGAAAAGCTAATAAAAACATTCCAAAAAATGGTACCAGATCATAAGGAATACAATTATATTTAGTGTGAACTTTGAAAAAAACTTGACTATTGTACAAATTTCTACGCTAATATATCTTTCTCCCATTAACCCATGTCTACCTTTTTTCTATTCTTCCCGCGACAATTGTTCAGTGAGACAAAGCTCTTCAAAAAATAGCAAAAGAACTTTTTAAATTTTTTTGCTCCCTTTGATACAACAGCAGTGAGCCGAATTGAATATCTTAAATCTCAACTTTTTCTCTTAGAATTAAAAGAATTAAAAGACATAAAATAGCAATTAGAAGGTAAAAGTAAAAATTAAAAACTAAAACTTTTGTTTCAGATGTGATATAAGGAGTGGAGAGAGGTTAAGGACGAGCCCGTAGGGTCTTCGCGATGGAAGCGGGACCAAGAACGGGCATTTGTCCCAGTGGAGGACAAGCTGGTAATGTTACCGCTGGACAAGCACAATTTATTCAGGCCCACGATCCTGCCCTAGAAGCTGCTCCAGCTGAAGACGGCATACTTTTTGCTAGGGTTAATGTACCAGAGCTAAATGTCACCAAGTGTCTTCAATTCCCCAAAGATCAGCTTGTTTGGGATGTTAAGCAACAATGTCTCGCGTCCCTGCCAAAGGTAGAACCAAGTCTAATTATTCATTTCTATTCAGAGTCTATTTAAGTAACTAAACCATCACTTGTTAATTGCATCATTTATAGATAGTACTATCACGTACAGCTGCCTTATTTCTTTTTCTAAATTTATTATTTCATTTTTATTCTAAATTTTAAATTATAAGTAATTGGTTTTTGTAAATTTTTAATTATCAAAATTTCAATCAGATAATTTTTAATTGCTGATTAATTCAATTGGAAATTATTATTGATATATTTTTATTCAATAATCGATAAGTATAATTTATAAATGATAAAAAATAAATAATTGCTTTTTGCTTCTTTTTATTACGCCCGCCTTTATCAACTGTGAATCACGCCGAATGAGTTTTTTCGTTCACGCGTGTCATCTTTTTCTGTCCCACATGCTTGTCTTCCGGGACGCAGGAGGTACAGCATCACATTAAAAACTACCCCATTATTAATTACAATAACTACTACCTTCATTTTCTTCTTATATTCATTTTTTTTATCACAAAATAACTAGAATTTTCCATTTTAATCACTATTGTTTTTTTCGCTTCTATTTATTTTATGTTTTTATAATAAAAAAAATCAATAGTTCGACAATTACAGGATACTATTTTATAATTGTCAGTAATAAAAAAAATAATAATAATAACATTAGGGTTGCAAATTAAGTAATTTAATGATAAGTTTTAAAAATAAGTAACAAACAAAATTTTTCTCATCACTTTAAATTCATTAATAAATTTCGAATAAATATTTTTATTGAAAAAAATTAATTTCTTCAATTATATTCAATGAAACTTTACAAACATGATAAGAACGTTAAGAACAAGAAATTTAAATATTTTGCATCCCTTTTAATTTGCACAAAAGAATTTTTTTTTTAATTTAATGTTCAATTTGCAATCCTGAATGTCAAATTTATTGAAAAGTAAATAAATAACTTCGATTTATAAATGTAAACTAAGCTTTAGATTGTAAAAAATAATAGCATAGTTGTTACTGTTCACAAAGGTAATATTGCATGAGTTGAAGCTTATTCGAAGCATACCAGTCAAGTATTATTGTCGGTACTGATAATTGAGCAAGCTATTAATGACCACCTGCCGAGATATCAATTAATGTTTTGACCGCTCGTATACAGTGGAATCGAGTGCTTCCGCTCGGCAGTGATCTACTTTAATGATAGAAAATCCTAATGTCTGTCCGTATAATCTATCATTCCAATTAAAAAGAATAAAAAACAAATATAAATAGAAAACCATGTAGTTGTTGAGCTATTGATGTATGAAATATGTATTTTGTCTGTTATTTTGATTTATTTCATTTAAAAATTAATTAATAAAACTAATTTATTATTTATACTTATAACAAAAGCAATAAGATAACTTCTGACATATAGTTGTGTTTTTTTGTTCGCTTAACCCTCTCACTTGTATGGGATATGCCATACACTTGGTGCGTGGATTGGCTACTGACACACCGACTCACTCATCACCTTCACGCGTGTGCTCATGTGCGTTTGCGTGTGCATCTCGCACAACACGTCCACTTTCCTTGGCACTCTTCACGACATGGGCTTACCCTTGGGTGCCATCAACACCGCTTCCTCCACCTTTTTCGATGTAAAGGTGGCCACATGGTACAGGGTATGTTTTCTCACTTCACTAATAGCATGTCCGTTCTTTTAATTACTTTATTTTTATTTTTATTTACTGCATGTCTTAAGCAAATCTTAGTTTTAAAAATTTCCCATTTTTTTTTACTTTTTGCTAAAAACCTTATTCTGATGAAATGACATCCACGCAAATTGAAAAAAATTCAGATAAGTCGTCATCTGTTGACTATCTGGTTGACTAATCTGACAAACAGCTGTTGAAATTGTTTAGATCTGTCGCGCAAGCGTAGTGTATCAAACAAAGAAATAGTAACATTTCTTCATTTTCTAGATTATTGAAGAAAAATTATGGCATTTAAATCAGGAAACACTTGACTATTTTTGGATTTTATTTGACAAATAAATTAGTTCTAGAAAATTATTTAAAAAAAATGGCAATTTTTACACAGGGAATTTCTTTTCTAAAATAATTTCTTTAAATAATTCCAAAAATGGTCAAATATCTCTTAACTTCAGTATCATGAAAAATGAACAATTGCCAATTTATTTCATAAAATTTTTTATTAAAAAATGAGTGCTTAAAGCATGCATATTATTACCTTATTATATTGTATTCATTCTACCACTGTATTATCTAATAATACATGTATTTTGTCTTGTTACATATAAATATCATTGCCAAAATGACTTGGTAAAAACAAAGCTATTAAAAATTAAAACCATTGTAGGCAAGTCATTTCAATCATTAATAAACAAATAACAATCATTAATTTATATAAATATGTGTACTATTATTATGACAGCCGCCTAATTAGAAATCTTTCTGTATATAAGTTTACTAATTTCGGACGGGCCATTAATAAATAAACAACAAAAAAACCAAAACTAACATG
Organism: Cotesia glomerata; assembly: GCF_020080835.1. Taxonomy (NCBI): domain Eukaryota; kingdom Metazoa; phylum Arthropoda; class Insecta; order Hymenoptera; family Braconidae; genus Cotesia; species Cotesia glomerata. Next base: position 6,643,123 of record NC_058160.1, read on the forward strand.
ATGATAATCGGCACGTTGCTCAGCAACTTTCGTTTTCGCCTGAGGTTAACAAAATCCCGTATATGTGTACATAATTCTGTTTCTCACTTTTGCGGTTCAGCCACAATTTCTCTTTATTCTATTTAATGTCTTCCTCTTCCATTCTATCTTCGTTTTTTCTCTCGCCAATTCCATCTATAAGTATATTATATGTACTTGTATACTCGTGTGTGCATATAGTATATAGTAAATAAAATGTACACATAACATACAGGATTGCATACGAACGAGTATTATATAGAAGGCGATGCACTGAACAACCGACGACAGCACGAACCAGCATCCGCGTTTCCTCGCAAGGGTCCACGCCCTCGACTTTACTTTATGCTATATCTGTACTGCAATAAAATAAATCCATTGCATTTGTGACTCATTTCACTTGTATATATTTTATAAGGGGAATTCCACGACGAATCAAATAATTGGAAAATTTCATCATTGCTTTATTTTTTATATTTATAAAAAAATGCTTGTGAATAAAGGTCAGAAAATTTCTTTGCCTATAGATTTTTGAAAATGAAATAATTCCCGTAAAAACAAGTAATTTTGTCAAATCATGATTTTTTAATATTAATTTAACTGATAAGTGAATGCTTATAAAAATTTTTGTTACATTATTCTACAATAAACAATTACAGAAGTCAATCATACTCCTTTGCTATGATGTTAATTTTTTTGCTTTAAATACAGTTTTTTCTTAGTACTTAAAAAAAACCTGTAGAAATATTTGCTAAAATGTTCTAATATTAGAATTTTAAAAAGTTTCATTGTCTTGAATCGAGACGAAAAATTTTTGGATCAAATAAAATTTATTTAAGACAAGAAAAATTTCTGAGTTTAAGAATTTTTTTTCTGTGTATAGTGTGTATCATATATGGCTATATATAATTTTTCGATCAAATGTAGCGTCCCTAGTAGAAATGAAATCAAGTTTTTAGCCAGTAACTGGCCAGTTTTACTAGACTTAAACCAGTAACTGGCCAGTGTAATATCCAGTTTCTGTCTAGTAACTGGCCAGTTTTACTAGAGATCTAACAAAACATTATGGCGGCTTTAGTGAAACTGTCAGTTTCGAATTCTGAGGTTATTAGGCGTTATTAAAATTGTCAAATAAATTCAAAATAATGTTTAATAAACGATATGATACAAAAAAGTTTCATTTATGTGTACATTATAAAATAGATAACATCATTAGTCTGATAGACTAATAATAAATCTAACAATAGAATAAGAAAATAATTATTTTGAATTGGAGATTTGTTTTTAATGCCCACAGTCGCAATTTATATATTGTGTCATTTTTTTTCACTGTATCCATTTTGAAATATATACTGGAAATTATTTACACGTTAATAAACACTAATTTTGATTGATTTATACTGTTTTTTAATAATAATAATTACAATAATGATGCGTACAGGTTAACAAAAAAAATAAACAAACATACACACACTAGTAAAGATACACTGTCGGTGTAACTAATGTTTATGACTTAGTTGTAGGTGGCGCGATTTCAAGTTTTTACTCGATATCACTGGCCAGTTACTGGTTTATATCCAGTGAAAACTCGATTATTTCTACTAGGGGTTGAAAACCTCCGACAAAAGGCTCGTGATCGCTGAATTATCTCCCTACAAGAGAGTTAAGTTTGAGATGTCACATTCTAAAATAAAGATTTTTTTTTTGGCTCCACTTAAAAGCTTATTCGACATTGGTTTCGGTTTAATCAACTATTTAACCAATTTTTATTTTTTACGACATGTTCATTGACTTACTTATTTCAACAAATAATAAAAAAATTGGAAAATTATAATAATTTTTTTTTGTTCTCATATATAGCTTCATATGGCCATAATATGACGAGGTCAGACTTATATGGTCAGATATGATAATTAACCATTAAAAAATTTTTCGTCGGGAATCAAATAAGTCTATAAATTACAATCTGAACAAAATCAATTTTCAGAAAAATGCAAAATTGACATCAAGACTGTCAAACTTATGGTAGATACTTCTAACTTAACAGGCGAGACCAGTGATTGCAGTTTCAATTGGTTCAGCGAAACGAATGGAAATTTTGAAAAAAAACGTTTTTAGAGATAATAGATAATTTAATAAACTATTTCACCACAAAGCGTTTTTTTCAAAAATTTCATTCGTTTCGTGAAACCAATCGAAACTGCAATTGCTCTGCTGTTGGGAGTGCGACAGTGATAGTTTCGTTGAACTCCGTGAGAGCAAAGCGACAAAAAGATGGTCTCGTCTGTTAATGTAAAACAATAGGGCAAAAAGAAATAAAAATTTTGAAGAAATGAAAAATCAAGCCGCAAAAACATCTTGGAAATAAAAAAGAAATAATCTAAACTATTTTTTCCTTTCACTTTTACTGTAATTAAAAAAAAATACGAAGACTGATTATGCGATTTTTTATAAAATAAAATTCATCTTGTGCGAATAACGAAATGATTTTATTCGAATCTTAACGATCACCAATAAATTTTTTTAATATAGGAAAAGTAAAAATTAAAAATAATTGAATGTTTTATGTTCTCCAATAGCTTGTTTTTAGAATCAGTTAACCCAAATAGTGACAGGTGCTTGTTGATTCATAATTTATATAAAATAATAAAAGCCATCTGTGAATGTAACTATAATAGCTTTGAAAAAGTTATCATTATTGACCAGATGACTGAGCAATTCGACAAGTTTTTATCCCGAGATCAAGAACAACCGATCAAACTTTTAAGTGAAATACTTTTTACTTAAGTTAACTCTACTGGAGTTACTCAATATTTATGTTGTCAATAAATTCCATAAGTGATTGCACAAATTTATATTTTTTTTAACTTACTAAACAATAAGCTTTTCGTATTTAATTAACGAACACATTGATAATTAAAATTCACCGTTAAATGCCTGTCAATAAAAAATGATTTGATAATTAATCCATGAAATCATCCATAAAAAGTAAAATTTTGTATGTGTAAAAGGTTGGATGGCATTAATGCCTAAAGCACAAAAGAGGAGGTGATTCTATCGGAAGTGACGGATGATCCTGGTTCACGATCGTGGATCACAATGATCTTACGCCCACGAGGAACTCCCAGTGCTTCGCAATATATATACAGTGCTTAGTTTTCTTGCTTTTATTTATTTATTTTATTATTTCTCTCTCGCTTTATCGTGTGTAAAGTGAAGCCGGTCTAGTGAAGTCTTTGTATTTTATTCGTGATCAAGGCAGCACTGGTGTAACGATGAATTTATCCGCGTGAACGATCGTTGCACTCTACAGATATACTTACCGGAACACTCGGCTGCCGGCAGCCAGACCAACAACACCAACAACAACGCAATCATTTTATTTCCTAAGCGCAAGTTCTTTCTTTATTCTTTACATTCATGCTTGTTAGGGGGCGTCCATAAATTACGTGAGGCATTTTTGAGAATTTTTAACCCCCCCTCCCCCCTTGATAAGATTTCGTAAGATTTTCCTCAACTCCCTCCCCCCTCCCCTAATCTCACGCGAGATTATTCAAAATTTATGTTTTGGCTGTAAACGGGTTGGATTATTGAGAAAAAAAGTGCCATTCGGCTACACCCGACATGGATAGGTAGATTTCTTGTTTGAATATTGAAAAAAACACCTTATTAAAAGGCCGTAATGTCCTAAAATTTATTTTTTATTATATTTTTGCAAATAACGATATGAAACTGACTACAGCAAATAGATATTTAAAGACATCTACCTAAAAAATAGGATTTTTTACATATAAAAGTCATTTGATGATAAAAGCTAAAATTTAATTTATTATTGATTTTTTTTTAATTTTCTCAACTACGAAATAAATTGAAAAAAGTATTAAAAGTCGACGAACAATAGTTTAAATTGAAGATAATTAAACATATTATTACAAAATTGTATTAAAGTAACGACATGAGACCGGCTACCACCGATAGATTTCTAAAGAAATCTATACCTAAAAAATTAGTGAATCCTATCGATCAATAATCAAATTAAACAATCGAGCGCTACTTTGCTGCTCTGCAGGGTTCAGACGAATACGACAAACACTATTGTGTCAAATTTGACCATATTTTATTATAGAAATACTTTTTCACGCAATTTTACACTGTTTTCTGCTAGAGAAAAAATTACGTGATATTTGTTAAGATCCCCCCCTTCCCCCTAAGTGAGATTTGGTAAGATTTAGCATGATCCACTCCCCCCCTAGAACACCTCACGTAATTAATGGACGCCCCCTTAGGTTATATACACCAACGTTATTCTATTATCGTACATCCTATTCTTAAGCGGAACTAACAAATTTGAGAATTTATTTTTGAGTTAGATTTATTGCCAATATACTCGATCAGTTACTTGTAAGAGTATATATCAAAATTAACTTCTAAAAACGATCATTTTTGTCTTTTAATGTGTTTAGAATAGAACAATTATTTAACCACTTAAGTTTTGATTACTCTGAAAAAAAAAATTGGTTTGATTGAAGAGAAAAACTATTGAATCAAGGAAATTATTTTAAAGAATTTTATCGTTTTCAATATCAAGCAAAAAAGTTTTTGAACTAAATTTTTTTTAGATCAAGTAAATTTTACTTGATTTGAAAATTTTTCTTCTTGATTGAAGGGCTTTTAAGCTCTTTAGTTCTTTTTCAATATAATTTTGATTAGAATTAAGTAGTTGATTTTACAAAAAATTAGACAAAATCAAACTCTAAATAAAATTATTCCTACACTAGGAGAAAAAGTATTTTGAATAAAGAAAAAGTAACGTTAATCTAATAGAATTATTTTTGAAACGACAGGTTGTCGTAATTTAAGAATCTATTATCTTGAATCTTGTTATCTTGCCAAGAGACCAATATCTTCGATCAACAACTTTTATGACTTGATGCAAGATTATATTATTTTTGATCGATACGATTAAATTTTTCATCTAAGAACAATTTTTTTCAAATAAAAATAATCTTATGTTCTTCTCAATCTACAGAAAAAAAATAATTGTCATTTTCTAACTTTCTGCTAACCAAATTGAGAATTTTTAACTTCTGGCTATGAAAATTTAAAATTTTCGAAAATAGATTCTTGAGACGCCGAAACGTCAAGATTTAAAAAACGCTTCATTCACTAAAAATCTCATCAAAATCAATATCTCAAATTTCTTAATTTCATAGCCAGAAATTGAAAAAGTTTAATTTCTGAAGTGGAAGGTTAGAAAATGAAAATACATTTTTTTTTATATACGCTCTGAAAAAATTTTTTTTTTTTAAAACCAAAAAAGCGTACATCAAAAAAAGTTTTTTATCCATTATCTCAGTAAATTTTTATATTCCTTGCATATCTAAAGGATTTGGAGAAAAAAATTTTTTTATATGTCCTTTTAGGATTGATTACGCAATATATTTATGCTTGAACAAAAAATTATTGAAGAAAGTCTGTAAAGATTATCTTCAGAAAAGGCAAAATTTTCTTTATGTCAACTTATTTGAAAAACTAATCTGAATCAATAAGAAATCAGGGGCTAATTTTTTAATTATTATCTACATAATTTCGATACTAAACTAACTTCACTTTAACCATCAATTTTATATTATAGGATTAAAATGACTGCCGATTTTTTCTCAAAGTAAATCATGATTGTCAAATAAATTTCGAGAAGTAATGAGCACCGCAAAGAATCGATAAATCAATAAAAATAAACTTTTAACACCGACAATTGGGAAAGCTAACAGTTTTTGAAATTACCCTGTAAGTTGTTGAGGTGCTCGAACGAATCCTAAACATAAAAGAGATCGAAAAAGCCAACAGCCAATTACCTGGCTCAGATAGGCGATTTCGGGCAAGTTTGTGTGGATGAGATCAACAGCTGTACGTACTTCCATCCATACCAAACAATTTAATGCATTGATAGACAGAAGTAGAAGAAAATAAAAGAGAAGAGAAAGAAACTGAAAACTAAAAGACCAGAACTCACTGGGGTGTAATGTGAACTCGCGAAAGATAAATATATGACGTATCCTCGGGTGGTCTCTCTTTAGGTTTTGTTTGCTGCATAATATGCTAATCACTGAAACCAAATCACTAAAATGTTTTCCAAGTGTCTCATTAACACTTTGTCGACTGATAAATTAACTTTTGTTGTAGTTAAGTAATGAATAAGCAAAAGAGCGAAGAAAATAAATATAAATCTTGTGATATATAATTAGTTCTAATGGCCAAGATTTATACCGCTGAGAATACATTCAATTAACGATAACGATAATGATGAGATAATAAAAATAAGAGAAAAGTTGAATAAGCAGAAGTGACAGTTACTGTTAGGCGGCAATACAAATTAAATAGTAAATAAAAAAAAAAGAGTCGTTAAAGATAAATCTCAGCAGCATATTTTGATTAGAATATATAAATAAAAGGAGAGACTGGATGAATTATTAGCAACTCTGGTGGCTTGACTACTTTATAAGCATAAGAATTCAACCCACCTAAGTGTAATCTCGTATTCATGAATTTCTTCCAAGCAACATCCCCATCTCTCACTTTAACAGTCTCAACCCTCTCGACCTTTTTTTCATCCAACGCTCTACTCACTAAGCCCACAGAACTGACTTCTATGTAACTATCCCTCTTTGTCTCACAGTAGTGACAGCCCGCATAGCTCAGACTACGACAACAACGCAATACACCTGAAAAGCTCAGTTCTGCCCGTCTAGCCCTGTAGTCTCTCTTGATGAAAAGGGAAGAATTAAATACATGCGGGAGTATATAAAAAGTTCTAAAGAACTTATTAAAATCTCGTTGCGAAGTTTAGACGTTGTAAAAACACACTTTATATATTTTATTTTAACTATAAATTTTATCGACACGCTTATGAAAAAAAAAAAATCTTTACTCAAGATCAAAGAATTTTTCAGCTAGGGAAGGAATATTGAAATTTTTTAAATAAGGCTTTAAATTTTTTTGCGCGTTTGGCTTTTGGGTTTTTCAATTTTTTTTTTTTTTTTTTTTTTTTTTTTGTTAATTAAACAGTAAAGAAATTGAAATTTTATTAAATGGTATTTTCATTCATAGAAATAACAAAATCTAGTTTGATTAAAAAAAAAAAAATTAGGAAAACGGTTGACCCTAAAGGCCATCTCTGCAACTTTCCGCTAATTCTGTAAATACCTGGCCGCTTTTTGAGCTCTTCGAGTTCCAAAATACAATCTGTATGTTGTTTTGAGCTCTCCGAGCTTAAAAAGATACCTCTTCTATGCTTTTGAGCTCTTTGAGCTCAAAAGTCTGATAGAAATTTCATAGAACACGATTTTTTGAATTTTCAACCCGCAATAACTTTTGAATTAATGAACCGATTTTTACGCGGTTGGCGGAATTCTACGCAGTTTTTTAAGCCTCATAAAGAATTTCTAAGTTTCAATTGGTCAAACTAGAAATTTCGGAGTAACTCCGAAAAAACACTTTTTTCGGTTTTTTTTCGTTCACGATATCTCTCGAACGAATCAACCGATTTTGACCGGATTGGCGGCGATCGACGTGGTTTTTCAAGATTGAGAGCTGATAAGTTTTTGGAATCGATCGGTAGAGCCGTTGAAAAGTGATTCTAAAATAACTACTTCTGAAAAAATTTTTTTTCCTATTTTTTTTTAGATTTCTCCAAATTTCTCAAAATCTATCGGTCCGAATCGGTTCAAATTTTCGGGAAATCTAAGTTTGGTGAAGCCCTTTCGAATGGCACCAACCGCGATTGAATCGGTTCAACCGTTTAAAAGTTATAAGAGGTTTACACACACACACACACACACACACACACACACACACACACACACACACACACACACACACACAGACATAGTGACACCCTTGCGAGAATAGTCAGGGAAGCTTCCTAAGACCTCAAAACGTCGAGATCTGATGAAAACTCGATTTTTGCAAAACGGGGTGAAAACAATAACTTTCCGATTTTTGAAAATTTTCAATTTTCTCAGCGGGAAGTTATAAATTTTCTTGTTAAAATAAATGTTACTTGGTTCAAAAATTTATTTTTCCAGAATAAAACTTTTTTTTGTCAATGTATCTGTTGCAAAATTTACAAATATTGCAAATTACTTTTATATAAACAATTACTTGGAAAATTGTCCTGTAATACAATAATTAATTGTATAAAAAGATTTGATTTATAAGCATACAAGTAATTTAATGAATGAATTTTTTTGGATGTTAAATAAAAAAATTTCTTTTAAGTCAATTTACTTTTAACTCAAATCAACCTTTTTTTTTTGTCAATTCGAGTAAAAACTCTTACTCAAACCAACAAGAAATTTTTATCTCAAAAAAATTGTTACTGTGCTGTCAGAATTCATAATTGTTTTTATTGATTCAAGTAAAATTTTTTTTTGCAATTATTGAAAAAATTCATTTTATATTGTGATATTTATTTCATTGAGAACTATTTAAATTTATTGTAATATTTATATATATTACAATAACTTGAAATTTAATCTTTAGAATCAGCATAAGTTACGAGGACAAAAACTATCAAGAGCATGCATAAAATAACGAAACAGCATAAACAGAATAATTTATCGAATAATAAAATCAAAGAAAAATATTTAGTTTAATTGTTCATCGGATGTTTACTCACGCTATTGCACTGATGATTTTAAAGGGTTCTCTTCTCGTTCCTGTGCATTTTCATTTATGCACCAGATCCTCACATTCAAGCGTGTCATTTTATATTCATGAATTCTCCGTACGGTCTGCATGCCCCAGGACCCCCTTTACTTAAAAAAACTAAAAAATAAATCTCAGAGAAATGTTCTTGCAGGATTCACCTTAACATAACGCATACACATATATGTATATACATCTAAGGTACTTTTAAAGTTGAATGTATTCTTTAGTGCAGATCATGAAAAAGTGGACAAGGTATATAATATAGGAGAGGTGTATATTTACCAATAGAAAAGATACAAGATAGCTGAGGCGATCGTGCGTGACCTAAAGAATTTTTAGTTATGCTTCTTTGACTTTATGCTCCCATTTTAACTCGTATGATTCGATAAATATACCTTATTTTCAATAGATCGTAATGTAAATCAATTTTTCAAATATTACAATTTCTTATATCGATTTAAAACTTGGCATAAAAAAATTATACGCAATATATTTTAATATTTTCACGAGTATATTTATCTTAATGCTACTATTATATGTTCTTCGCAACACTGAATGTGAATTTATTATTAAACTGCAAAACTTGTTTTTTTTTTTTTTTTTCGTAATTAGTGTAAATTTTTACGTCAAATTTTTTTAATTTTCCCATTTATATATATGGAATTTAGTACAATTAAAATATGAGCGTTAAATCCTGTCTGCTACAAAAAATTAGTTCTCATTATTCAGTCACCGTGTTTCTTACGCTGTGTTAAAATAAAAAGTTGTACAATGTTCCTCTAGCAATTAAGAATCTTTGCTAGTGATTATAATTTATTAAACTGCTAATTAATTTTTGCTTGAAAATTTCATAAATTTACTATAGCAACTAGACAAAAAACAGAGAAAATATATTCATTTTTTTAAATTAAAAACCCTTCGTGTTTTCTTTAAAAGAAAATATACTTTTTGATGTTTTAATTTTCTCCTGGTATCATCTTCACGTGATATTTAAAACAATGTTTTAATTCGATAATACTAAAAACCTCAATTCTTTAATAAAGAACAATACTGCGCATACTAACAACACAAAGTTACAAAAAAGTACTTGGAAACTTGAGACAAATAGATAATTTTGAGTACAAAGACACTTTAACTAAAAGTTTTAAGACAAAAACAAGTCAACAGAGTACAACTTATCTTCATAAGTTGTCGTAAGAAAATTCATCTGTCTTGAACAACCGAGGCTATAGCTTGTTGATGAAAGCTTAAGATACAAAATAAGTTGATGAAAAGGCAAAACGACGGAAGTGTAACTGGATGTTTATTTAATGAAAAGGTGTAGACAGTTGAGTGTAGAGGATCATTATGATATGATAGACCGAAATTACATTACATAATAAATAATAACAACTCCGCTATCATCATATATCTTAATTTTCAATGGTGTTTTTTGTGTTATGTCTTGATCTCTTTCAATCTTGAAAATTTAAATACCCTGTTAAAGCTTATGTTTTCCTTTTTTAAAGAAACATCTTTCATTAATATCGTTGATGAAAAAAACTTTGTATTAAACTTTGATAGCATTTGGATTGTTTATTTTTTATCCGCAAGTTTCATTTATCTCGCGAATCAATGAATTATAATCGACACATTTCTTATAAATGTGACATAAATTTTTATTTAAAATCCGAGGTAATAATATATTATGTAACTGATTGGACGGAGCTTTCGGCACACAAGTATCCATTCAATTCCTACATATATAAATGTAATTAACACAATATTTCGCCCAATATTCTGATCATATATAACGATTGGTCTCATTATAATGTGGAAATGAATAAATATAAATATTTGCCAATAAAAGATATTTTATTTTTAATAGTAGTAATTAATATGACTTATTTTGACATTATAATATGACAGTTCATTATTTGATCAAGATATTGTGCGAAGCATTCGCTGTATAGATCGGCTAGTTCCAAATTATTGATACAAGAAAACACATTAAACATTTCACATTAATAATTATGAACTCCATTTTATTGACAAAAAATGTATGCAAGTCTATAACAGTATTTCGTAGGATAAGATGCGATTCTCTGAAGCAAATTCTGTGTTGAAAAAAAAACGTGATTATAATAGACTGGTGGCCATAATAAACTGAAGAAAAATCCAGTGCCATAAAGTTTAAAAGAAAAAAATAATCTAATAATTTAAAACGCAAATGTTTCTGGAGTATTGCATAAAATATTTTTACTGCGTTTGTGCACATTACTTGCGCCATATTCAGATGCTCATCATAAACACACCGTGTGAGGTATGTAGGTAACCATAACAGTCGAAGTTGTTTATGCCTTACCTGTTTCTACAGTAGATTGTGATGTAGAGGAATACATATTCAAAAGCAACAATGTAATTTCGCAAGCGTGTGTGCCAGAGTGATTTGCATTAAAGCTTTTAAATACAAGGTTATATTACCTTTTTGCTTGGTCATATTGCCTTCGTTTTTCTCTACCAAACGTATTCCGACGTTTAGACCAGGTCAGTAAGGTGTACTAAAAGACCTCTCAGGTAATTGTTCTTCATAATCTATATACTTACAACGCATAAATTTTATCGAGTCTTTGTGGAAATTTTGTGTCAATCTTTTATTATTCTTTTTTATGATACATTTATTGAGTCTTTAGGTCAGTATGCAACACAGTTCAAATGAAAAATTCTTTTTAATTTTATGATAATTTTCATAAAAAATTTGTCCACACATGATTTTTTAAACTGCAAACAAAAATATAATAATATCAATGTAAAATCTATAATAATTGAAGTTGTTAAGTAAATTTGTAAATCTTGATCTGACATCAGGCAATTTGCCTCTTACATCCAACATCCAACTGTTGGTTGTCGGTCATCGGTAGCTGGTCTTCGGTCGCCGGTCGTCTACCTTCTTCTTCTTTTTATTTTTCTTCTGAAAGGCAATTTGCCTCTATCCAATCGTCGGTTGTTTGTAATCTTTTTCTTCTCTATCTATCTATGCCTATACTTTTACTTATGCCTTTTTACTCACATTTTATCTCAATACAATAGATATGGAATTGTTTTTTACGAATCTAAGATAGCTATTATATCGCAGAATGAAATAACATTTTTCATTATAATGTATTAATTAAATTATATAACCTCTTTCAAAATAATAATTTCAATATTTTTTTTCAAAAATGAGTTATTAGTGTTATTACAATATTTATCCAATTATAAGCATATATCATCATTTTTAGTAACAATATTATAAATCTACATTTTAAAAATATTCTCACAATTTTATTATTACACAATAATTGAAATTACCTTAATGGGCTATTAATATTGACAATTATTGCCGAAATTTTGAACAGTCATTTTACAGATTGAAAATTTGCTTTTAGTTCAGTAAATATTAATTTTCATTTAAAAAATTAATTTTTCCAATTTTACTTTCGAAGCACTCAACCACTATATGATACTATAAATTTTTGAATGCTAATACGTGAGAAAAAATAGTACATAAAACACCCTATACATCATAAAATAATATTTAATCATTTAAAATCCAAACTAAACTTTCCTACATTATTTTCTCGCCAATACTTGTAACTTTTACACTTTAATTAATTAATTGTAAAAAAAATTTTTCACTACACTAAATATTCGAAAAAAATTACCAAACAAATAAAAGTTACACCACAATAACTACATTGTAAAAACTAATATTCAATATTTTTTTTTCAGAATGTTTCATAACATGTTTTTTACAAAAACTTACTCCAAGTTCTAAACAATTTATTTATGCATACAAAGTTATTTACACTATTAATTAACACTTAAAAAATAGTTATCCGACTATCGTGCAACTAATTAATAAGTAAACTGTACACTTATACTTGATACCTTTTGAGGAACATATAAATGCCTTTTGAGCAGAAAACATAATATAAGAAGCATGAAGGAAGATTACATAACAAAGGACATAAACACGCTCTGTCACGAATAGTAATTAAATAATTTAACTGATTAATGGTAATGATCTTTGCAACTGAGGATGACACGAATTATGCATTGAATTGCAAATATTCGTGCTCTATACTTCAATTTTGATATAAAACGAAAAAAATGAGGTAACATAATATAAACCAGATGTTTTCACGTATAATATAATCAAAAGAATTATTGATTACAAGTAATCTGGATACAAGTATCCATCTTGGTGCTTTTTAATGCTAAGATAATGAAAGGCCGAGTCTCTATTAGTCTACATTGTTATTATTTTGCGATACGAAGTATAGAGATTCTTCTCGGGGATCTAAAAAACTTTAACCAAGTCATCCCGTAAATTAGATTAAGTGTTATTAAACCTCATCATCATTATTAATTATTACTATCATCATATCATAATTTCAAGTTCTTTATCATCTTTATTCTATTATACATTTTTTAAATAGTAAATTACATATTTATTAGCTTAATAAATAATTTTCTACGCTCAGGAGGGTTACGTTTATAATTTAAAAACCTCAAAAAATTTCAAATGCTCGTGATTTGAAGGATAACACATACTGCAAATAATTTAACGGAAATTTTTAGATCCTATATAGTTCTAAACAATAGTCCACTAGTTGGATTAATAACTAAAGATGACATCATTGACATTGACCTTCAACGGTATAGTATCTAAGAATAAAGTATCATCATTATCATCGTCATCATCATCATCATCATCATCATCATCATAAGTAACCATAGTGTAATGATGTAACGTAAGAGTGAAGCTATTCATTCAAAACGTCATAATGATTCATGACACTTAACTCACCGTACACCTTCTCATTAATTAAACATGCAGTTAGATTTCCGTCATTTAGCTTTTTATCGACTGATTTATGTCTTAACCTTCCATCAACAAGCTGGGTTATTTAAGACTGATGATGGATTTTCTTGTTCTGATAACTTTTCAAAGAAGCTATTCAGTTCTGTAAAAAAAGTTTAGTGAAGACTTTGTGCTCTACATTATCCGTGTCTTGAGACTTTGTGGGATTTTTAGTACTTTTTTCTACTAAAATATACAATTAAAATTTTTTATTTGCTTTCCATTGTTGTAATAAAGTATTCTTTACTTTAAACCAATATTTTTAAAACAATAATCGAAACTTATTTCTTGAATGAGAAATCAACTGCGCAGTATGTCAAAAAAATACTAAAACACTATCAGGTCAGGTTTGATATAAACACCATCATGAAAGTAACTTGAATATCCATTAAAATTGTAAAAACTTGCTATGATATTGTATTTTACCTACTCGTTAAAAAATCGTAGATGAAAGAGTGGTAGAAAGTAAAAAGAGCTCCCTTTCAAGTGCATAAAGACATTTTATTGTATTTGTTTTTAATATATTATTAATGAAAAAATATCACTTTATAAAGTAATTTATAAACTCTTTTTCTAATAATTCGAATTATATTTTTGATTATTTTAGTTCAATTATTTTCTAGAAAAAAGTTTATATGCATTGCAATCTTTTGTTAATATAATATTCTTCATTACAGTTCAATATAAGACGTACGGATTAAAATGTTTCAATCTCTTCAAATTATTGGATGAATAAAACTTTACAGTCGCGCTCATTTTAAGTTTATAAATAATATATTTCCACTTAAAATGTCAAAATTTAATATCTTAAATTAAATTTATAGAATTTACTTAATGCGAGTTCTCTCATTTTCCACTTCTACCAACTACTTTTCTCGACAAATCTTTTTGCTGAATCGTAATGCCGTATTCATGTATATAGATATAAGTATACCATATAATACACAGACAGACAGACAGCCAGAGTACCTTTTACTTGCTGAAGGGTGAAAATTCAAATTAATAATATCGATTTTCTATTCTTGTCAGGCTAAAATATTCGATATGCACCTACACGGGTATCGACAATTTGATGCCTTGCGTTCAATTGCCGATTTGGCAACCATCTCCAGAACCGAATTTTTTATTTTTCATTTTAACAATTTCATTTGCATCTGATCAACCGCCACGTAGACGCATTTATACATATGTATGTACATATACAATCAGTTCTCCACTGGTATAAACTCAAATGACTTATCTTTAATGTTCTATAGTTTGACAACGAGAGTAGAGTAATTATTTTTTTATTACCGCAGAGAAGTAATTGCTTTTAATAATTAAAATATGATATAAGTGAAATTGGACCAGTGTCATGTTATATATCAATTTGACTTTTTTTTTTTTTGTTAGTCAACAACTGGTATTACATATGTCATTATTGTAATAGACGGATATTTCATTAATAAATGTGTTCGGCAATTAATTTGATTTAATTTTAAATTATCATTATAAATCTTTTTACAATGCTGTATTTGACATTTTTATAGGATATATTGTCCGTTAAATTTTAATTCAAATTCAATAAATAATAATAATGAAATAACATTTGAATATTTTATCTTTCAATTTAATCACAAACAATTATCATAATTTATTTCTACCATAAAGTGTACCACCATATGAAATTATTTCATAATGACATGCTTCATATAATTAACTGTTAAATGTAATTTATCGGGATGAATTGTATCGATTGAATATTAAAAAAAAAAAAAAGAATCCAGTTCTGTAAGTTGTTTTAAATAATATTGTCTGACGATGACAATTAATTAGTAATGATTGGAACATCATTGAGATGATGAAAATTGCCGCGACGAAGTATAGAGACATGGAGATAGTTGGGTTATAGAATAATTTCCGTATCTGGAACGCGAATTAATACCTCGATTAAAACCTGTACGTGAAGGTACTGCTATCTCGTTCGTTTATTATGTTTATGCTCTCATCTTCTCTTTATTCCCCTCGCTGACGATCCATTCGATCCCCGGAAATTGACTTTGTTGCTTATGCTTCGACTGGGCGGGAGTCCTCGCACATCCGTCTCGACGACTCAATTCCAATGATTGATTTATCGAAGTTAAAGTAAAGAGAACAAAGGACTGAATATTTCAAAGAGAAAACTCAATGATAATACTCCCTCAATTTTACACATTTTATTCTTCTCATTAAGTTATCCTCATTATTTACTTTAAATCATGCAATTGGTTTTTAACTTCCCGCTAAGAAAATCGAAGATTTTCAAAAATCGGGAAGTTATTGTTTTCACCTCGTTTTGCAAAAATCGAGTTTTCATCAGATCTCGACGTTTTAAGGTCATAGGAAGCTTCCCTGACTACCCCCGCGATGTTGTCACTATGTCTGTGTGTGTGTGTGTGTGTGTGTGTGTGTGTGTGAAAGAAAAAAATTTTTTTTGAAAGTGGTTTTTTTGAAATAACTTTTAAACGGCTCTATCGATCAACTTCAAAAACGAATCCGCCTTTAAGCTTGAAAAACCACGTCGATCGCCACCAAGCTGGTCGAAATCAGTTGATTCGTTCGAGAGATATTGTGAACGAAAGAAAACCGAAAAAAGTGTTTTTTCGGGATTACTCCGAAATTTTTGGTTCGATCAATTAAAACCTGAAAATAACTTATGAGGATGATAAAACTGCGTCGAATGCCGCCAACCACGTGAAAATTGGTTGATCCATTCAAAAGTTATTGCGGTTTGAAAATTCCAAAAATATTGTTATATGAAACTTCTATCAGACTTTTGAGCTGGGAGAGCTCAAATGCATACACGGAAATAGTATATTACACATCTAGGGCAGTAAAATAAGAAATGTCTCAGATCACATGTAATTGTTGTCCGAGGCGAAGCCGAGGTCAATAAACATGTGATCTGAGGCTTTCTTATTTACTGCCCGTGGTGTGTATACTATTTTTCTCCTCGACGGAGGCGGAAAGCGGCATTTTCGTTTAGCGCAGTGGGAGGAAAATTGACGCTTTCCGCCCGGAGATGAGAAAAAAAAATTTCGTTCTGGTAACGTAACTTTAGAGTTACCACAACTATACACAGTTTACTGTTTGTTGTAGAGTTACAGTAACAAAATGTTATTTAGTTCTGATAACTCAATGTTGTTGAGCTCTCAAAGCTCTACGTGATTGTTCTCAGAGCCAAACGGTATAGTTGGGAGCGCTCTACGTTGCGCCGTAGTGGAGTGCGCTGACATATTTCATAACCTTCTAAAATGCCAAACATAATTATTTTGTTACTAATCTATATTATTAAAAATATATGAGGACAATTAAGTTCCCAATTTATTTATTTAAGGAAATAGGTTTTTTTTGTCAAATTGAATTTCGTTGAATTGAACAGTTTTGTATTTATGGTTTTTCAAGG
This sequence comes from Cotesia glomerata, assembly GCF_020080835.1. Lineage (NCBI taxonomy): Eukaryota > Metazoa > Arthropoda > Insecta > Hymenoptera > Braconidae > Cotesia > Cotesia glomerata. Next base: position 6,660,159 of record NC_058160.1, read on the forward strand.
TTCATTTGCAGTGACAATTTAATTTATTAGTTAAATATATTGTGATAAGTGATAAGTTATTAGAATACATTAAAAAGACCCTATTTAACACAAAATGAAATTTGTTTTTGTTTATTTATCTTTTCTCGTGCATATACGGTAGTGATTTTATGTCCAATATTTATTGATATAATTAAGAAAATAAGATAATTTTGTGACGACCATATTTTTATTTGTAATATAAGTTCTATTATTATTTTATTTCTATTATAATACTATTCTTATTTGTCATATACAATTATTGTTGGCAATATAAATTCATTCTGCTGCATGTATTTATTAAATTATCAATGCTAAATCGTAAAAAAAAATTATTAAGCAGACTTCCAAAAATTTGTTATAGTCTCAGAACGATCCTGTAGAGTTGTGAGAGGTAAATAACGTTTAGCTCTCAGAGCTCAACGATGTAGAGTTGCAGGAGCTAAACGGTATTGTTACTATAAGAATACATTAACCTACTGGAACTTTTTACAACTAACTAATCACTATAGAGTTCCTATAGCAAAATTTTTTTTGCCCTCCGGGCGGAAAGTGACAACTTTCGTCCCGCTGCGCTAAAATAAGTTGCCGCTTTCCGCCTTCGTCGGACAAAAAATAGTATACACTCCACGGGAAGTAAATAAGAAAGCCTCAGATCACATGTTTGTTGACCTCGGCTTCGCCTCGGACAACAATTACATGTGATCTGAGACATTTTTTACTTTACTTCCCTAGGTGTGTAATATACTATCTCCGTGTAGAAATATTATTTCTTTGAACTCAGCAAGCTCAAAAAATCACATAAATTATATTTTGAGCTCAAAAATCTAAAAAATGCCATAAGTAAAATTTTAAGCGCCCAGGAATGGAATTAGCGGGAAGTTGCAGGGATGGCCTTTAGGGTGAACCGTTTTTCTAATTTTTTTTTATCTTTTATTATTATTATTATTATTATTATTATTAAGTTAACTAATTAAAATGTTGAATAGTGATAGATTAATATTAAATAGCCATTGAACAAAATGACGAGGGAGACGATACATAAATCGTTAAAGTAACAAATTTACTCATGGCAAATTTAAACGACGTGTAGCATCAGCTCTCCGCCAAATTTTCCACCGGAAATTGAGAGCAACTGCGAGCTTCCTCCTTCGGGGACAACGTCGCAAACTGGGTTAGGAATTAATCGAAAGTGACATTAAATTTGTTTGCCCGAGAGGCATAATCCACCGATATTCCACGTCTAACACTATCATCCTGTATATATTGAACCCTCTTATGCTTCAATAATTTACATCTATATCTATATAATACTCGTATCTCATACCTTCCTCCACTATGTTATATTGTTGTACATATTCTATATAACGCGTATATTAATATTTTTTCACTCTCTATTTTATTTATTTATTTTATATTTTCGTATTGTTACATCTCATCTTAAACGTCGCATGTTTTCGATACAATCGAGCCTGGGCCTAATCTTTATAAATTACTCGCCAATTTTCTGTACAGCCCCTTCGGCCGTTAAACTTGGATTCTTTTCTCTTGTCCGCTCGCCGTGTAGGTAATCACATGTTCCTGAAAATTCTTTGTTACATGATGAAGCGTCGAAAACTTTAACAATATTCATTTATTTAACTTGCCATAATTTTTTTTTTTCATTATATTATTATTATTTATTTTGTAAGTTAGTTTTGTTTTTTATAAAGTTGGTTGATAAAAAATTAAAAAATACACTTTCTTAAATAAAAATAAAATTATAGTAAAAATTACGAAATTAACATGAGCGAAGGATAATTTTTGACTCATTCGAAAGTTTATTTTTTTAATTACAACAACTGCACAGAAAATAAAACTTCTTGCACCAAGAAAATTTTAAGGAAGACAAAAGTTATTTTGGAGCAAGAAGAAATTTTCTTGGCCCAAGAAACTTTGACTTCATTCAAGAAATTTTCAATATTCCTTAATATTTTCTTGAGCCAAGAAAATTTACCCTTCAGTCAAGAATTTTTTTTTTCAGTGTGAATATCTTGAAATAAGGGCAAAATTCAGAAAAAAATATTTTTTCGAATAAAGTAATGTTATTTTTTTTTCATTGTACTATTTGAAATGTAACGATGTTAATATCGTAATTTTAAGCGCAATTTTCTTTCCGTGTACAAAAGATATTCGATACTTTTATAAATAAAATGATATGACAGGTGAAATAAAATACGGCGATCAATTGTGAATAAAAAAAATGATAAAAATATAAATAATAGCAAGTTACACCAAGATCACGCTATTTTCCACGTCAGTAGAAATAATATCCTGGCTGTTACACCCATAATTCTCGTAATAAGGTCATTATCATGTGACCTAAGTTATATAGCAAGAAACTTGAATCGCAAAGGTCCAAGTAGTTAACTTATCTGCATACTTGTCGTGTTTAATATTAAACTCACTTATATATAATATACATATGAATAAGGTATACATACTAACACATATGTATGAGAAACATAAATGAACTGAAATATCAAGGTAGTAAACGTATAATCTCAAAGTCTCACTTTAAACAGATTGTAATGTTGAGCTACTGCATTGAGCATTGCCTTCTGTAAATTTTGTAGTCTTCAATTTGCATTATTAAGTCCAAGTGCAAGCATATATTCTAGATTAGAGAAGAACCAGAGAAGCCAATCGACTACTTGTTGACTCTCTCTGGATTGTATATCTGTATGTGTTTGCTTTGCACTTATGTGGTTACGCTCCTATATATGCAGTATACTAGTACATTCATTCACTTGTATTTTTTATTATTATTATCATTATTTAAACGATTACACAGCATGTAGGGATACTTGAAGAAAGGATCAAGAAACTTCTAGACAGAACTAATCGTTGATCCGGTGATCAAAATTACTGAGAAAACGAGCGAGATCCTCTCCATCCTCTATGTCCAGCATGACTGACTTACGCTGATTAGTTCTCATTTACTATGTTGTTTACTATGACGTTTCTTACTTAACGCATATACTAAAAATAAAATTATTCTTATCGATCAGCAACAGGAAATACTTTTAAAATATTTTCATTAGACTTTAGCTGAAAAAACATTTATTACTTTTTTAGATCGTAAAATTTGTAATACGAATTATTTCTGTTGGTGTCTTTTGCGGATAATTTTTTGATAAAATGTTTGTTTTTATAAATTTATCAAGTTGATTAATACATTAAGTAATTGTAGGCAATAAATTGACTCTGCATATTAATAACTGTCTGTTTAATTTATGAAGTCGACTTTATATTGTACATTTAAAGTTAAAGAACACTTGCCTTAAAATTATAAAATCACAAGTGATGCTGTGCTATATATAACCATTATATTATCGCTTTATTCTTCTTATTATTTTCAAAGCCGCAATTACACCCCATAAAGTTCTGATTGAGACACGTTTCGGTCATTATTCTGCCATACATGATCGTCAGAAAGTGTTATGCGCCATAGCTAGACGTATCAAACGTCAATTTTTTACTAGCCGTATATAATATATAAATTAAGTTATACTCTCACTAACGTTAAAAAATTGAATAATAATAATAAAATTAATAACATATAAATATTTGGATGAAAAAAAAATAACTTCAATCACATCATACATTATAATTCTGTTTTAATTTTGGTGATGTATAAAACTAAATGTTTTGGTCCAAGCGTGAAAAAACAAAATTATTTTTTATTTGTGTTGAATATTTTTTTTTTTTTATTTCAAATTTGAAAACTCCTTTAGTTTAAGTTTAAAAATTTAAAAACTCCTTTATGGTTTAATGCAATGAGTTTCTATGCACAGTTAATTTATTTGTCTTATAAACGAATTTTTTAATCTTTTGTCGCAAAGGCAATATATAAAGGATTATTAATAAGAAAGAATTAGCTTATTACTAGTGGGTTAAATGATAGTTAATAATAATTATAATATTAATAATTAATAAAACCTAATTATAATAATGCTTACTTGATATATACAATATTTATTACTGAGTAGCTGAGAGGTTTCAGTTAGTTCCGATCTTAATCATTTTATATGTTTATTACATCGGAATATCTTCGAAGACAATTACAAAAAACATTTTCTATATATACATTTAAAAAAATTGCATTTAAAGTTTACGATAAAAAAAAGTTGCATGTTGATTTAAAAATACAAAATTACCAAAAAATTTTACATTGTTTCTTTTTCTCCATATTTTATAGTAGATCAATGAAGAAAAATTTCTAAAACCTCAAGATTTTTCACAATTGTTGAATCGTTTTATCATTATCAGTATATATATTTATGATTGAGAACATATACCTCTATTTTATTTCTTACGGAATTATTTTAAAATCGCCGTTAATCAATGATAAACAAAATTTATGATACATTGTTCAGAGGAGAATTTAATTCGCAAACTTTCGAGACTTTCTCTTTCAAAATTGAGTACAGATAAATTTTGCTTTCAATCCACGTCTTCTTACATGTGCGTATATATTTTTATCGACATGTTCATCGTAAATAAGACCGATAAAATAAAATATAAAAAAAAAAAACGGGACTAAAAAATGTAAAACACTGCTGGATTAAAAGAGTAACAAAAGAAAAGATATTTACATAATATAAATCAAGAGCATACAGTTAAAGAGTGAAAATAAAATTAATCGGTCGGTGCTTTATATATATACAGATCAATTACTTTTAAATTCATTTATGTATAAAATATAATTTTATGAATCAATTGAGTAATCAAGATTTTTTTTTAAATTGTACATCTAATTTTACTGGCAATAAACTTTGATATCATGTATCAAATTTAATTACCCATGTAGTTTTAAATTATAAAATTGGTGTCAAAGGTGATATTTATCATGATTAAATAACGTTTGTAATCTACAATGTATGTTAAGGGATTAAAGTTTAATTATTTTTTAATGAAAATGTAACCAATCATTGATATTTATCTCATGGGTGCACTTTATTCATTTAAAAATCCGCTGATAAAACAATTGACTTTTTAATATTCAATATTGTTTGTTATTTTTTTTTTTTATTTTTATCGATTTATATATATATTTCATTAAAATCACAATCGTGCGAAACAATAATAACTGTGATAAAATATTGCGCTTGCAATTTATTCTCACATTCAGCCGACCTCTCGTGCATATTTATTTAAAATATTTTGCAGATTCAAAGTCTCTAAAAATTAATAACTCTTCACGCATGAGTGGTTATTTTTTCCCAGTATTAATTACCAACAGCAACTTTTTTGTATGTTACCAGTAACCACCAATTTGTTTTTTATTTAATTGAATAGACTTTGTGTTGATTTTTACTTTATCATTGAGTTTAATTTGTAAAGTAAAACTATATATATACAAATTACAATAAATCAACTGAGCCAGCGAGGTGTAAGTTTTTCGTTTGATAAAGATCAATAGAAAGGATCAAAACGGCAATAATTAATCAAGTATACCCCTTTCCCTAAACCCTAAAGGCCTCTGTAGAGAGTCAATATGCCATATATATGTATTTACATTTAATTACAATTTCCGGGTTCTATGGATGTGCTAAAGAATCCAATGATCAAAGAAAATTACATAGAAAGCCCTCTGAAGTAAATTTTTTAACAACTTTATAATTTCAAATCCTAAAAAAGGTATAAATATCATTATTATATCTAATACTAAATCATAAATCTTAATATTTAACTCTGTAATATATATTTTAACATATAAATAATTTATAAGAGACATAATAACCCTGCAAAAAAAATAAAAAAATGTTGTCACGCTTAAAAGCGACGATTATTTTTTTTTTTTTTTTTTTCAACTATGGAATAGTTAATAACTTTAATTGTAGGTTTAGCGATGAGCTAAAGCGCTCATCTTAAGTTATTTACCAACGTATAGAGTTGATGAATAATAAACATTTACACGAAGAGTTATTTATATTTTATACTCTGATCTTGAATTTTTATTCTGCGAAAATATAAATTTTACTTTTCATCTTGAATATTATATCACGACAAAAACAAAATTAAATCTATAAGTCCACGCGTCGAACGCTCTCGTGATAATTTAAGCGTTATTAATATTTATAATACTTGATAATTAATTTTATTCATATAGTAGTCGATCTTCTATCAATTTTTCTGATAAAAAAATTAAATTATAAAATGATGTTAAAAATAGATAAAAAAAAATGGTTGAAAATTCAATAATTCTCGCGTCAGACAATTATCTTTTCTTCAATAGAACATGTATAAAATGTATTGGTAATTGAAACTTTAAATGACCGATTAAAGATACACACAGACGTTAAATACTCACAGAAAATATGAGTTCAAGTTAAACTTGGAGTGAATAATTATTAAAAAAATTGGTTGTCTGTAAAGTCGGTTTACGGACGATAGTTTTACGGGATAACGTCATTAAAAAACATTGATGAAAAATTGCATACTTTTATGAATTGAATTGAATTATTATCACTGAATTATCATTATTTTGTATTTAAAAATTAAAAAATTTTGAATATTTAAAAATTATTTTAACAAAAAAATGGACTTGTTGATACATTGTTAATTAAAAATTGATACAATAATTTGATAATTGATATAATTATTATTATTTATAATTAATATTAATTATTTAATTATTTTTTATTATTAATTTATCGTTTATAATTATTATTAGTTTATTTATTTATAATTAATATTATTTATTAACAATCATTAATATTATCAACAATAATAATTTGATATAATTGATATAATTTGACATAAATTTTTTTGAAACTAGTTAAAAACATTAATTTTTAATTTTCAAATATTATTAACAGTTTTTAAAAATTTAATTCAAATAACTTGTTTACATATAATCAAGAACAATTAGTTATAGACCGGTGTTCTAACTGCTAGCTCTGACGTCACGAGAAAAGAGAGATATATGTGACACAAGCCAACGCTTGGGCCTCTCTATCGTTTGTTTGATCGTGCCTCTCTATCGCTTGTTGCGCGCTCTCTCTTGCACGCACAGGCTCAGGCGGAACGTTACATTTTTTCGTGAGCGCTGTCGGTATTCATCAATTTATAAGATGTTATCACGTCAAAAAATAAAATTACGCATACATTTAAACGAAATTGTAAAAAATCAAATAAATTTTTGCTTCTTTCATTGAAAATAATTATTGAAATCCGATGATAATTATTTCGTTATAAATTTTCTTATCAACAAATTAAACAGCCCTAGAAAAATGTTAGTTAAATTAAATCAGTTGTAACTTTTCGAATAGTTGTAAAAATACCTCATCTCATTATGTGCAATATTCGGTAACAATTAAAACAAAAATAAAATGATTGTTACCGATGTTAAATTTAATGTATATAATTACATAAAATCGATACTACTGATTCGACTTTGAAATTTTAAACTGTATGAAGGATACTTCTCGAGTAATAAATATAATAATAAACGTCTGAAGAATTTCCGTGATCAGAAAGGTGGAAAATTATTATACTTATAACCTTCCTTTGACTCGAGCCAGAAGGCACGTGTCCTTAAGTCTGCCGGTACCTTTCGGTCACTAGCATTGCAATTTATTAATTAAAGAATCTACAAATTTAACGGCTATGAATTACAATGAAGCCCATCAGCAACGCATATCGTTTTTCCGTTATTTGCACTTTAGTTTGTACTTTTATTTGGCTTCGTGACTATCAACTACGCATCAGCGATTACACATTACTTCCCACATGCGAAATATATCCGTACAAAAGCATTATTTTTATTAAATAATCAATTCTTTTTATTTTTAAAATTAAAAAATTCAATTCACTGAAAATTTATTATAATTATTGATTGATTTTAAAAATAATCGGTAATTTTTAAATTTATCTCACACTTATTTTTATTTAATGGACATCGCTGTCTGTACTTATATTTTTACCTCCCCCATTACATCCAGACGACTATTTCTTCTTTTCTCTTACCGGCGATGATAATACAAGTCCGTTTGACTTAGCACGTGCGACGCATTCACGTTTGTATATAATACACATCTAGTACTCAGACAAGGCCTTTAACTTTGCACTACAGAGTATAGAACTATATATCTGCACTCTACACTCTTCTTATACTCCTTTGACGTAGAGCAAGTCGTCTTTTACTCTCGATTGAATCCCGTTCAAGGCTCCAATGCAAGTCTATTACGATCAGACACACTCAACTGGTCTCTGATACTCATACTTCGATATTATATCACATCTTTGATATCAATATCCAAGATACTATACACTCTTAATTTTAATTTTCATAGAAAACTGATGAATAGGTTAGAAGTACCGTTTGTAGCCAGTGTACCTTTTTTGGCCACTTTATTGCACGCCTTATAAACGAAGGGTTGAGGTTGTGCTCTACTCTCGACATTTCAAAAAAAGCCGTTTTCTCGAAACTGAAATTGATTTTTTGTTATTTATATCGCACTTACAGGTTAATATGAGTACACTTATATCAAGTCAAATAATTTGTCAGGCACATAGAATATATTTCAATAACAATTTTTTTGTTTAACATAGTAAATAATACCATTAAACATAATCTTTTCTGGACGTCCGTATATGGATTGGTGTATGTGGCAGGGAAATTAGTCGAAAAAATGATCGTACCGGAATAATTTTTTTTTATTATCTAAAGTAACACACGACGGACTTTCTCAATTAATATGAGCGTTAGTTCAATTCACTGTCGTTAAATTATTATTTATAAAAAATTAATATATGACTGTGGATTTTTTTGTATATCCATCTATACATTTTATTATAGTATTTTTTTTCCTCACCTTAGAGTTATGGCACCACTAAACCATAGCAGAGTTTTCTGTTTTTTATTATTTTACTTTTTATATTTTATTTTAATCAATTTTATTGTGAAAAATGAAATTATGAGGCTTGCACTTTTGGATTTTCCAAACTTTTTTCAAATTATTGTATAAATATTTCTATAAGAGTAATATTTTATGAATTCAATTCGTATAAATGTACTAATTCATAAATTCTATAAAAATTCTAATTAAATAGTTAAATTTTTTACAAATTAACTAAAATATCAAATAGCCAAAAATGTTCCTACGATGGCCAAAACCGATACTTCTACCCTATTAACATAAAATTAAAAGTTTCCTTATCATTTGTAATTTAATGTTTATGCTGACGGTCTAAAAATTCTAGGTGTGATTAGTTGACATATTATTACTGCTAATAATATAATATTCATTTATGTAACAAGTCAAAAAAATGGCAAATTATGGGATAAAGTGTTTGTAGAATTAGCCTATAGGTTCTGTAGTTACAGGAGAACGAGCGTGAATCACGCCTGAGCCGCAGGCAAGAATCATCATCTGTTGCACGAGTTCTCTTGTAACAGAACATAATATATAGACTGAAAATATTTATACTTTTAAAGAAATATTGCTTAGAATAATTTATGCAAATCATCATTTGAAAATTCTTTACAAAATTATTCTCTAATTTGAAGCTCGAAGCGCATTAAAAATTTATTTCGCCCAGATCTACCTTAGAATATTTATTTAAAAATTTTTCTAAGATAATAAACTTTTTTTCAATCTTATAATTTACTGTTGTTTTCATTGACTGAAAAAAAAAAGTTTAATAATTATGAATACAAGTCTACTTATACATGTTATTAAAAACTAACATAATAATAAAATTAGTAGTAAATAATAAATAAACGGAAACTTACAGGAATTAAAGGAGAGCTTCAACTACGGTCTTTTTTGTCCTCCTGTAAATGGAAAAGCTGGAAAATTCTTGGATGAAGAACGTCGCCTTGGAGATTATCCCTTCAATGGACCAGTCGGCCACTTAGAGGTAAAATAGTAATTTTCTCAACTGCTTAATACAAGTAAAAAAACACACACTCACATCTAATCTAACACACACATGGAAAATCATGATATTATTCAGAAATAGTAAAAAAATTTATTGAAGCCCGTAATTTTTGCATAATCCCGATAAGATATAAAACAATTTAATCCTCAATTCACATATTTTAAAGTTAATAAAACCCGTCTCTTCTTTTATGACAAAATGAAAATTCTTTAAAGAAAATAAATTGTATCGATATGAATACTAAGTACATCAGTAATATGCATATAAGTTTACGCTATTTGAGAATATTTTAATTTTTTAAATAATACCAACTGGTTTTAATACAACAAAACAATAATTTACATGATTAATAATTTAGTCATACCGCAATACCATCGTTTCAAAAATTTAATAATCTTACTTGTCATAAAATTTCAAAATGTTAAACATCAGCTTTCACACACTAAAATCTAATAATGGCTTTAGTATATATAATTAAAGTATTTATAAAACACTTCATAAAAATTAAAATTCCAAAAATTGAACGAAAATCAATGACTTTTTTTAAGTTGTGAAGAGTCAATTTCTTGAGTTAAAGTAAAACTAATTATCTTATTTGTAAAAAAAAAAAAAACTTAAAAATTGAGTTGATCCGATAAATTATTAACAAGTTTGAGAAGTTTCTTCACGGTCTTTACATAATCAAACACTTGATCAAGTTTCTTAACCTGAGGTTCTCAGATGTCGGATAACCATAAATCGATATCACTCATAACGATATTGAGATGATTCAGTCAACATATTTTATCAACAAGAAATAATTTACATTATAAACTTTCAACTTTTTAATCTGCGTTTACTTAGATAATAATTTGCATTTTTTTATCAATTCTCAATATAGAGTAAAGAGTAAATAAAGTCTAATGTCGGTACAGTAAGTTATTTTTAGATCTGTGATAGTAAAGCCGGTTAGGATGTACTCGAACTTACTGTTACTTTATCTCGAAGGATGTCTTGATTAATTTCCATAAACTAATCATCTTATTGAGGATATAGTTTTCTGAAGATACTAGGTACTAGGTACTAGATACTAGATACTATAGGTATGTTGATTATTTGAGTAAATTCAAAATTTATATGAGATTGTTAGGATTACAAACTCGTACGGTGTTCGTATTTCTTTAGCAAAGAGGAGAGTATTATATGTACGAGAAACAAGGTAAAGAAAAGTAACAAGTTTTAGCAGTAGTTAGTACGAGAAACGATTTCATGGAAGGCACTCTACTCACGCACCGTTATGTAGAATCCACCAAGAATAAGAAGCGGTGGTCTTTAAACGTGAAACAGACAAACGTGGAACGTGCAGTACCTTTACTTCTCCAGAGATCTAGTTGCACAAGGGTGATTCAATGTGTATCTCCAGTCTCCAGCTAGCACAGTAAGAGAGATCCGATAGTGAACAAGCGATAGTGAAACGATACGATAGGGCAACGATGTAACAGTAACAACAACCATGAATCGTAGATTCACTTATTCTAGACAGCACATAGTAGGAAATAAACCAAATGGTTGTTATTATACCGTTGTCTATGTCTATTCTGTGCTACCGTCTATTATCGTTTCTCCTTTATTGTCTTCTATTGTCCTTCATATGATACAGGATCTACGGCATACAGTAATAGTACTAACTATTAGATGCCACTGTTGCTATACCTCTGTTAATGGTCTCACGCCTTGTGAATCTCACTTACTCAAAAGTAAATCTATCCAATTGCTCCCCTTTATTATTACTATTATTGTTATTATATTTACACTGGCTACCAGAATAAATTTATCAGGATTGCCGCTTAATGTTATCTAACATCATTTATCTTTATGATTTGTAGCTCAAATACAAGCGGCGAGTTTACAAGACCTTGCATCTGGATGAAAAACAATTAAAAGCCTTACACACACGGTCAAATTACCGGAGATTAATTGAATATGTAACAAATAGTCAAGTTGAGAAAATTTCAAAAATGTGTAACAAAGGATTGGATCCAAATTTTCATGACATTGAAACTGGAGGTAAAATTCTTTACTATTTAATTTAAATATTTTTATAAATAAACTCATGATAAATTAAATATTAAATAAATTATTTACACTTACAGAAACACCTTTGACTCTGGCGACAAATTTGAAAAAGCCAACTAAAGTTATAATCGCTCTAGTAAACGGTGGAGCACTGTTAGATTACCGAACGAAAGAAGGTCTTACAGCGATGCACCGTGCAGTTGAAAGAAACAACAAAGAAGCTGTAAAAACTCTTTTAGAACTCGGTGCTAGTCCAAATTACAAAGATACTAAAGGTCTCACACCACTTTATTATAGTGTTATTTATAAAGCCGACGAAATGATATGTAACGCGTTACTTCATGATCACGCGACAATCGGTGCCGAAGATCTTCAGGGATGGCAGGAAATTCACCATGTTCGTATTTTTATTACTTATACCTTAAGGGGTTAGGTGGGTTTCAGAGGTTCAAAAAAACGGTATTTTTGCTATTTTTTTTTTTTTTTTTTAATATATACAATCATATATTTTATTTTAAAATTCCGAAAACTCAGCCGTTGGTATTTCATCTCCCTTGACGTCTCAAAAAAAAAAATGCTCTTGCCGTGGACAGCATAACTCACTATTGGTTCATCTAAAATCAAAGAACCAAATATATTTCGTTAGTACATGGATAAATATCGTTATTGGACGAAGGAGAAAAAAAAATTAAAATTTGAATTTTTGACCGACTTTGAACAAAAAAACACATTTTTTGGTCAAATTTTTGCCATGTATTTGCTCGAAAAAATTAGTTGTAATAAAAAAAAAATCCTTCGTCCAATAACGAGATTTATCCATGTACTACCGAAATGTGTTTGGTTCTTTGATTTTAGATGAATCAATAATGAGTTATGCTATCCACGACAAGAGCATTTTTTTTTTTTTGAGACGTCAAGGGAGATGAGGTACCAACGGCTGAGTTTTCGAAATTTTAAAATAAAAATTTCACAAAATACTGTTTAAATATGTATCTTTGATATGCTGAATTGTTTAAATAAAATATATGATTGTATATACTAAAAAAAAAAAAAAAAAAAAAAATAGTAAAAATACTCTTTTTTTGAACCTCTGAAACCCACTTAACCCCTTAAAAGAAAAAATAAAATAAAATAAAATTGGATAAAAATAATTATCCAAGAAGAAAAAATAAAATACTTACAGGTTTGATTGTTGTTTTAGGCTTGCCGAAATAATCTTGTTCGACACCTGGATCATCTTCTGTACTACGGTGCAGATATGAACGCACGAAATGCGTCAGGCAATACACCGTTGCACGTGTGTGCCGTTAACAACACAGATGCATCTTGCATTCGTACGTTGCTCTTCAGGGGTGCGCAGAAGGACAGTTTAAATTATGCGAATCAAACCCCCTACCAAGTTGCGGTGATTGCCGGTAACATGGAACTTGCGGAAGTCATCAAGACTTATCAGGCTGAAGATGTCGGTGAGTATAAACGAAATAATAATTGTTTATATATTTACAAATTAACTTTAGTTTAAATTCCATCCCCAGTAGATGAAAGATGTAATAGTAGCGTAGCTTCAATAACCGACTGACCAATAACATAAATGTTTTTTTTATATTGATATATGAATAAATAACGTATAAAATAAATGAATAATAAATAAAAGGAATAGTAGTAAAGTTGATGGATATTCTCACCGGGACACTAAACCAAGATCTTCGGTGAGAAGCTCTGTAAAAGACTGACTTTGACATACGACGACGTGACTCCCTTGAGATACTGAAGATACACGTACACACTTGAGGAAACTTGCAAGAATCAATCGTCTGAGTGAATCTGTAAATATATAGATATATATATGTACTTGTATTTATATTTATATGTATATCTATATATACATATATGTGTTGCATGTATTTGAGTGCTTGGGCATGAGCACGTGCACGCTTTTAGCATACTCGTTAGATGTTCGTTAGAGTTGGAGGGTATCTCTGTCCCCTTTCCCCTGTATCGTGATCTTTAAAGAAATGGTTAGAGACGCCAAGACGCGGAGGGTAAAGTAAGGAAGGAATATCATGGCTTGCATCGTGGTCGATATCGATATCAATCGATCTTCGGTGAAAAAGCACGAGGAAGTAAATGCCGCTACACTAGTAACTATGTGGAATCTTTTGGTGGTGATGGTTGGGTTACAACTCGATACTTGTATCGAGCTTCTTCGGTATTTTAAAGAATGAAACAGTAAAAAAATAAATAAAAATAACAAATTAAGATTATTTAAATATATGCTATGCGGAAAAAGGTGTTGATATAGTGACGCTGTTGTATATTATTGATAAATTAAATGCTTTTATTTGAGTGACTTTTTCCATTGCTAATGTTACGTTCCAAGTAATAAATTAATGCATATTTACCATTTGTCATTTATTCTTATCTAATTTATATTCATTCGAATTGTTTTCAAATTATATAAAATGAAAATCTTTATTATTTGTAAATTAACTTTCAAATTTTTATTAGTCAAATCAAGATTTTTAATTTATATTTTGCACATCTAAAATCGTGAAAACGTGTGAGAAGATTTTACTTTTGTTATGTTATTAAAACACTGAGCATTAAAGTTTATTTTATGAAATTGAAATATTTTATCAACTATCTATTGATATTTTATATTTTATTTAATGAATTTGTCCACATAAAAAATTGAATGAAGGTAAAAATTTTTATGAATTAGATAAGAATATAACACAAACAAATAAATATAAATATTAACATCCCAAGTTGAAGGTATTTGAGTAAACTAATAAAAACCTACGGTGATAAAAATCCTCCCGTTATCTTACTATAGCCCCCGTATTGCTAGCAATGTATCTTGAAAAAATAAGTTGATATAAATCCGCGTACAAGACTGTGACTGGGTGTGCGTGTGCTTCACCGCTTTGTAAAAACAACACTAATTAAGTAATTAAGTATTATTGTCATTGTGCTAATGATAACTGACATATTATTATACTTAAAAATAAATACCTACTTTAATTCCGTATAATTATTTTGTATTACACACACTACCACGTAAGTGTGTGTACGTGTGTATGGTAATAAATAATATGAATGCTTATATAACTTGAAAAGGTTTTTGGAGTCTGCGTAGTCAACTTAAACCTTTAACCATTGTTGAGTATTGTAAAAAATGTAATAACTATTGATGGTAACTTATAATGCGTATGATGCGTGAGGATGCTAATTATTGAAAAAGAAAAAAAACAACTGATCTAAATATCGAGGCTTAGAAAAACAAAAAGTTGTCATAAAAAATAAACGATCAAAATAATTTTAATTAAATGAAATTTAATTTTATAATTATAGATATGAACACGGAAACTTTTAAATCAAAACTTGGTTTGAAAAATACAAAATAACTTTTTAAACCATAAAATATTTAACAAAATACGATAGAAAGATCTTGATTAAATTGCCAATAGTTTAAAAAAATTAACATGGAAGTTTAAACTTATTTTCAGATAAATATGTCTGTATACTGAGAAAAAAAATACTTTTTTTGCTTGACGGGCAGAAAGCGTCAACTTTCGGCCTGCTGCGCTAAACGAAAGTGCCGCTTCCTGCCTTCGTCGAGCAAAAAAATAGTATACACTCCACGGGAAGTAAATAAGAAAGCCTCAGATCACATGTTTGTCAACCTCGGCTTCGCCTCGGCCGACAATTACATGTGATCTGAGACATTTCTTACTTTACTTCCCTAGGGGTGTAATAGTGTGTATACTATTACTCAATTAACAATTTCTTGGTTCAAAAAATTCGATGACGATCAAATATTCTATTATTATTAATTATTAATTTCTGAAGAGAAGAACATCAATATTTATCTTTGAATAACAGATAAACAAGAGAATAGCTTTATTTAAATTAAGTAAAAATTATTTCAATCATTTTAACAAGTTCTTGAGCTAAGAATATATATTCTTGAAAATTTTCGAGAACATGAATTCTTGTATCAAGAAAATTTTCTTAATAAAAGTATTTTTTTTTCTCAGTGTAAAAAAATAAAAGCTTATTGAGTCCTTGCGAGGTTCTATCACCTTCTTCGACAGATAAAGTCTTTTTTACAATCTGCGAAAAAAATTTGGGAACTTTTCAAATCCTTGTTAACTATCTTTTTAAATTTTGAAGTGGAAAGAAGTTAAGTTTATCGAAAAAATTCAATCAAGATAACAATAAATTCAAAATTCGAGATTTATTTTTATCTAAAAAGAAGCTTAAATTGTCGGGCAGAGATTTTTTCTAGTTCTCTAAAAAATTGTTGACAAATAAGAATGATTTCTAAGCCTTGTTGATCAGTTGTAGAGTCCCAGTTGTAAGGCTAAGTAAAATAGAGGATTACTTAACCTTACAAAAACTAAAAAATTTTGCAGTGCCACTTAAAGATCCACCAAGCTACAATCCAAAGAGACGTTCAGTGGCTTTTGCCGGCATGACGACAAGCTGTTCAGCAAGTAATTTAGGGACCTTGACCAGGATACCATCTTCAACTGAATCATCTACATGTGGTACACTAACACGTACCATTTCAGTAGATCAGTATTCATCCGGAACACTAAGTAGACTTCCTATGAACGAGCACTATAGCTCGAGTATAACATCATCATCTTCATCGTCATCTTCTAGTAGAATTCCGTCCGGCAGCGAACAATATATGAATGATTGTTTGATGGCAAGAACACCGTCCGCAGAACAACAGTACTCGAGCGCATCGATGAGCAGAGTATCGTCTGAAGAACATCAGTATTCTGGGATATCGCGTGCTGAGTCACACCACAGTAGTCTCAATCGAGTGCCGTCCATAGAACAACCACGTGGTGGTAATAGTACCGGTGAATGCGGAAATCTCCAGAGAATACCGTCCGAACAGCTACTAGTAAGCACAATGGTCCGTCTGCCGCCACAATCATACTGTCAAAACCAACAGGGTCATAATAATTTAAATAGAAATAATAATAATAACAACACTAGTAATAATATTAATAATCATAATAATGAATTGCAAAATACTTTAAATCGATTACCGTCCGAATATCAAACTCCCAGTTTACGAGATCCACATGTGAGGTAAGCATAAATTGTTTTCGCTAGAAGATAAGAATTAATATGGATTTTTTTATTTGTTATTGATTATTTTTTTTTTGATTTAATAGTGTAAGTTTTTTTTTATCATTTATTCAAATGAAAAATAATCAACAACTTTACCATAACCAACCCTTCATCCGTTGCACTATGACCAAAATGTCACATTATTATTTAAATAATAATTCCAATGCCTGAAAAATGATTTTTTTTTATGAAACTGAAATAAACAGACATCTTTAATTTTTTTGGATTTTTACAACAGCTAAATTTTGATAAAAAAATTCCACATATAAAATTAAAAAAAATTACAGGTACAAATGTTGTAAAAATATTTTTTCTTTATAATTGATTTGTAAAAAAAATTGTTAAATGTCTGTTGATTTCAATATCATTTTTTTTTAATTAAAAAACTGAAAGATAGGATTATGTTTCGCTGAAATAACTTAATACGATCAGCTTGGAATTTTATAGAATTATAATACTAATTTTTATAATTAACATAATTTAAAAAAACATTTATAACAATTAGATCTTATTTTTATCTGTTGTAAAATTTCAAACAATTGAAAACATGTCTGTAGTTTGAGTTCTAAAAAAAATACCTGCGGAGTGCTAAGTACAAAGCAACTAACGGGTATTATCGAAGTTACACGGATGGAGGGTTAAGAAAATTTGTTACATTTCTTCTCGTAAAAAAAAAAAAGTAATAAATCAGTAGTAACCCCCATGAAAAAAAAAAATATATGTCGAAATACATGAAAAATATACTTTAAATATATTAAAAATCTATAAAAAATATATATAAATTATGTATAGTAAAATATATTTTTAATAACTAACTTTTGGCCGATTTTCATATATATTTTATATATTTCAAATATATTTTAGATATATTCAAAATATATTTTTTTTTTATTTTTTATGTATTTTAAGATATATCTGGAATATATCTAAAATATATTTAAAATATACAAAATATATATGAAAATCGGTCAAAAGTTAGTTATTAAAAATATATTTACTATACATATTTTTTATCCATTTATATATTTTTTATAGATTTTCAATATATTTTTCATATATCTCGATATATATTTTTTTAAATATTTTTTTTTCATGGGGAAAATAATAAAGAGAAAAAATAAAAATCCAAAAATTCTTTCTTCGAGCAATAACATTTTACGCTTGTCACAAACAAAAACATTGAAACACGATGGCACTATAAAAAATTTCAAGATCACCAAATGCGGAGCACTATCAAAACTTAAGAATAGAAGGCCTTACGAGACTACATGAGCATCATCATCACCGATTTGGGTTACAACACCGGCTAGACATTCAAGGACGCATGATGGAGATGCCACCGTCACCCTCACCAAGTAGCCGAAGTTTCGCACCTTTCAGTTCAGCAAGTTCCAGCCTATCTGAGGGCAGCAATCAACCTTCCGGTGAAGATTCGGCCAGCATTGTAACAGGTACACAATTCTTTATTCAGTTTTTTTTTAACTTCAAAACAATATACATTTACACGGGAAAAAAAAAAAAAAAAAATAAATAAATAAACAAACAAACAAATATTTATGATGAAACGTCAATCGCTTTTTACTGTCAAGATACTACTCTGGTGTTTGTTTAAATTTATCTCTCGAGTGTGTAAAACCATCACCACCAAACGAGAGTGAATAAGGCACCAGGTAAATCGTCATGATGATAACGATATTATAGCTAACTAAATAAATAAATTATAATTAATTATTCATAATGTCATAATGTGTATAATATATTTATTGTTGGAAGATATAGATAATTGATCTCTCAATGAAATGATGTGACGTTAATTTGTTAAATGTTTCACTTTATCATAATTCATTAATTCATTATCATCATTTGTCCTTCATTTTTTTATCATCACCTTTCATTCATCATTGTCTTAGTAAATTTAGATGTTAAATTTATATAAATTCTGTTTACTAATTTAACGCTATACTCCTCACAAATAAATTATTAAAAACAATAAAATAAAACATTATATATAATAAAAAACATAAAATAAAACAAACACAGCGGCTGTGCAAGCATGTAGTTATGCAATGTTAATGCAAAATCAACCAGTTCCCGCGAGTTTTACATTTTATTAGATTAATAAATCAGGGACTAGCCCTCATTTTTATCCATTCTAATGCAAAAAGCAGCTTAGAGTTTCGCTAAATAAAATAAATAATGGATTGTCATTTTTATTCTTTTTTTTTTTTATAATTTAATTTAAATAAATCCATTAATATGTATTAAATTTTGTTTGTTGATTAATTTTATTTTAATATAGACAAAAGTCTCGGGGACACAGCATCGGACATCATTAGTGACAGCTCGGGTGTTGGTACATCGCAGTCCGACACAACGAACTCGCTCTCTATTCCCGGTACGACGGTGGTCTGCGTCGAGAGTTATAACAGCGGTATCGCCGGACACCTGACTATCAACCAGGGCGACATTCTCGAAGGTAGAATCGATTTACCATCAAGCAAAAACCTACTTCCAAATGAAACAACTTTGGATTCTTGTATCTGGCCAAAGGAAAACTTGAATAGCCAAAGTCGTTGCTCAATAATGAACATGGCACAAGTTTTTTTTTTCTTTTATTCTTCAGTTCAATTTTTTATTTTCATCATAAGTTATTTTATTATTCATTTCATTCTTATACACTTTCATGCGGTAATAGATTATGAATTTGTAATTTAATACGTATAAAATTATTCATAACTGTATTACTCGGTAGCTATATGTTATGAAATTTATTATTAAATAGAGATTATATAATATATAATAAATAGTGTGTATATGTTCATTATTGTTTGTTACGCCAGTCACTGGAGCGACAGATTGTGGTCTACTGGAAGGCGTACTCCGAGGTCAAGGCACTGGACTATTTCCCGCCCATTGTGTTCAAGAAGTCAGGCTTCGGCACACCAATATACCTTTAGGACCTCAACATATGAGAGAAGGTCGTAATCGTGTTATTGGACGTAGGGAAGCACAGCAGAAATATTTCGCGACTGCTCCGAGGTTGAAGAAGCCGTAAGAAATAATTATTTATTATATCATATATCTATCTTTTATTTTTTATGCTACAATTATATATTATTAATTTAATTATAGGATATGTATGTTTAGTGCTACTTCAGAGCCAAGATCAGTTATACTTCATCGGTCAAAAAAAGGTTTTGGTTTTATCCTTCGCGGAGCTAAAACAACACCATCAACTTTAGTTGGTTTAGCTCCAGCAGCCCAATACCTTGATGATGTTAGTCCGGGTGGAGTTGCCGACTTGGCTGGACTTAGAAAAGGAGACTTTCTTATTCAGGTAATAAAAAAAATTTTTTTCTACTGTTTAAGGGGGTATTCTGGTATTCTGGTCTAGAAATAAAAAAAAATCAATTTTTTTCATATTTTCAAAGCTTAACCCTTTAATAGTATATTGTGCAACAAGTGCGACAACGTCACACGAGTTCTACATACTATTTTGTGATTAATTAAAAATCAGGATGTTGTAGACCAAATTGATGTTATGTTTTTTTATTTCATTTATTTTAACATGCGACGTTTTGTCAGTTTTATTCTGACATCATCAGGCATCTTAAAATTTTACAATACAAAAACATAAAATCCTTAATTTACAAAAATTACTGCGCACGATATTTTTTAATATACAAAAAATAAAAAAAAAACCTTTTCATTTTTTTTTATTTAGAGTCCGTAATAAATACAATGAACCAAATCCAATTAAATATATTTAAAAACCTTGTCAACACTATGTTTAAAAAAATTTGTTTATAATTATCTGGTTATATTCTCATGCATATTTTAAATTAAAAACGGACAAACAGCTCTTTTTCAACCGCAACAGCGAGCGCCAAGATACTACTTTTCCCGCATGAGTAATACAAAAATATGTCCTTAGAAGGATTCTAGAAAATTTGAATCATTTTATTAGGAGATATAACTATTTTTCTGACTCGGCATCTAAATCGGCCCAGCCGGAACCACATTTTTACAAATATAAATAATGCTGTGAAGCGGGAAAGAATAGGAGTTACGGTAATTATTACGTGAAGCGTTCCACATTCACGTAACAGGATATTGGTAGGAAAGGATTGAGAAAGGAATGTAGAGAGGATCATCTTAATGTGAGTTTATAGAATATGCGAGAAAAAAATTATTAGATAGCTCGGACTGGGATTCGAACCCAGAACCTTCCGAAGACATGTCGGCTACTCTACCAGACTGCGAGAAATTTTACGCGAAACTTTAAACGCGTTTTCGTGAAACTGTCTTTTTTAAAACGATACCCACGATTTCTCAAGTTCTATTGAACCGAATCTCATTCCCGAATTTCAATATTTACTATTTTTAAAAAATTCGGAAAATTAAAAAAAATTGGTACAAAAATAGTTAGTACGATAGCGAAATTACTTTAGATTAATAATCTTTTTGGTTTTTTTTTCTGATTGCTAGAAGAGTTGGAATCGTGGGAATTTTTTGAGCCCCCCCCCCTCACTTCATCAACTGATAACTTTTTTAATTCTTTACTTTTTTTTTCTGTATTCTTGAAATATTAAAAAATATCATATAAAAAAATCGATCATAAAAATATTGATTCCCTTTTTTTTACGACACTTCAAAATTGACTTCAAAAATTCATGGTTCTAGACCAGAATACTCCCTTAATTTGGATTCAAACTTACTCGAAACAAGGAATTTATATCAAACTTTTGAAAATTGAAATTATAAATATTGAAATTGTGATAACTTGAAGAAAATAAATTTTATCACTAAAAAAAAAAAAAAGAATCATCAGTGGATGCAATTAAATGTTCCGTCACTACACAAAATAGTTTCCGTGACCGGAAAACTTGTCCGTGTCTCTAAGTGTGTCTGTAAAAGCATAATTTTCCATCGTTGTAAAAGTATTTGTAACGGATGCAAAAACACGTTTTACATAAATGAACAACTTGTAATTGTAAATAAAATCACTGAAATAGTTGAATTTGCAATAAAATTTATATTTATATTATTATTCCGACAGTCTAGCTTTTATATTTTTATTTTCAGATCAATGGAGAAGATGTATCGACTGCTTCTCATGAACACGTAGTAGATCTAATAAGAAAATCCGGTGAATTAGTACGAATGACTGTAGTATCACCAGTAAATCTTCCAAACTCACAATCAACTGCTACACTGCCGACTAGTCAACCAACTCAAAGGCAATACGCGACATTACCCCGTAAGGGTAGCAATAATGTACCCATAAGTGGGACATTGGGAAGATCACCGGCACCGATGCCACCTCGAAGAGATCCCAAAACTACACTGAGTGTTGGTCGTGCACGAGCTCGATCAATGGTTGCTGGTTTAGGTATTTTATATAATACTAGTTGATAAAATAATTTGTCACTTATTTTATCAAGCTCGATGGTAATTCATAGACTAATATTAATTTTACAATAGAAGGTGGTGGAGAAAAGGACGACCGAGATGAGATTGGATCAACAGGAGGTAAATCTAGTAGCGCCGAGTCAATTCATTTGGCCCAGCAGTCATCGACTAGCCCCAACACTGGACAAAATACACCTGTTCAACCACGTACCGCTAGTATTCGTTCTCGGCCTACTTCAAGCCGTATAACCGCCGCAGAGCTTCAGGTATTATTATTTTTATTAATTATTTCGTTACATGATGAATATGAATATGATACCAAAGCAAAAAAATCAATATAAAGCACGAATACACGTGATATGCGCTTTTATCTATACGCAATGTTCACGAATGTTAATTGCAATAGCACGATTTATTCGAGACTCGAGCATCTGCATTGCTTCGATTACAGGAACTGTTTCAACGACAGGGAAGCGAATGTGGCCAATATGGCCAGACCATGATGAGTTCTCACTTTCAGGCTGGACCTGCTACCAAGTCACATCCATCGTCGCCTGCGAAAACTGGCAGAGTCTACGCGAGCGTCGCGGAAATGAAACGCAAGGGAAAAGTAAGATTCTCAGAGGGTTCTTTTTTTTTTTAATAACTCAACTACTTTGGTTTTTTTTTTTTAACTGGTGTTGGTGTTTTATTTATTTTTTATTAACTTTTCAAATTGTTTATTTATTACAAAACATAAAATTCTAATTACTATTTTAAAATTCACTGTAATAGTATAAGCTAAAGTAATTCGAATATTTTTCTTTTGATTTATTTAGTAGTTATTTTATTTTATTTATACTTGTGATAGTTAAACATTTTTACTCATTATTAACTTAATTTAAAAAAAAAAGAGATTTGAAAATTGTAGAGCTAAAACAGTTATTAATACCCATTAAATATATTATTAAAAAAACTTTGGCGCCATAAATTCGTGTTGGTGTTGCCAAATATCGTTAATAAATATTAGTGTTTTTTAAAAATTTTAATAAATTAATTACGCATCAGTAAATAAATATTTTCCAGGATTAAAAACTGATGTATCATATTCATGTTAATAGAGCATGTATTTATGGGTAATGGCGTATGCATGCATGTTTGTTATAGTGTACGCGAATATCAAGACTATGCAGCAAATTACAACTGATAAACAATCAAGAGGATAAGGACTACTTGTATTACTGATCATTAATTCTAAATATTATTTACACCCAAAAACATGTTAGCATGAGTTCATTCAGGTGATTAGTAACTGAACATCCGAAGAAACGTATTCAACGTTTTTTATAAATAATAACCACTCTTGCTTATTTTTCACGCTTATTACCAAAAAATAAACTATCAATTTTAATCTGTTAACTTATGTATAAATTAATTCTTGATATCTAGTAACAATTTTTTTCATTCGCAACAACTAATTACTAATTACTAATAAAAACAAATAATTTATTCGTTATTTTAACACAAACGCTTATTTTTATGAATTTTAAAAAATATTGCAGTATCATTGTACTAGCACGCATTATTAATAAATTAAATTATCTAATATTAATGTAATTATGTTAATATTATCAATAAATATTAATAAACTGAATAATTTACAGTCAAATTCACGGGTACGTTTCTTCGGTGGTCTGGGTGGTGGTTCAGATTTGCATCGAGACTTCCACAGTACGCCTGACCTGAACATTCAAGGACAATCGTCAGCTTTGGCGCCAAAAGGTCATCGTAGTCAAGAGGACGTTAACGCACTGAGTAGAAATGGTTTACCACCACCCAATCATCCACCTCCACCGCCGCCAGTTGGGCAAGTGATCAAAGTAAATGTCGGTGCCAATGTACCGGACGTTGTGACTCCGGCCTCTGTTTATGACAATATGGCTCATATTCAGCAAGTTAAAGGTAAGAAAATTATATTATTAATTATTAACTAGCAACCTTGCAGTCATTATGTGATTGCTGTGACTTTTGAACTAAAAATAAATTAAATTTTACTTTATTAAATAATGACTTTTGTTAAATTGCACTGTACTTTCTTAAATATCGACGTTTTTGAAAATATAAGCTCATCCTGATGTTACACTCATCAAGAGCTTTCATTTGAGTACCCACATGAATTTTTGATATATTTTTCATATATACATATATATAGTATATATAAATATATAAAGTATATGAAAAACTGATGTGGGTACTCAAATGAAAGGTCTCGATGAGTGTAATGTCGGGGTGAGCGTATATCTTTAAAAATGTCAATAGTTCACAAGATACAAGGTCATTTCTTAATTATTTTTGTTAAATTGCACTGTACTTTTTTAACTATTGACATTTTCAAAGATATAAGCTCATCCCGATGTTACACTCAACAAGAGCTTTTATTTGAGTACCCACATGCATTTTTGATATATTTTCCAAATATACATATATATATAATATATATAAATATATAAAATATATGAAAAATTGATGTGGGTACTCAAATGAAAGGTCTCGATGAGTTTAATGTCGGGATGAGCTTATATCTTTAAAAATGTCAATAGTTCACAAGATAGAAGGTCATTTCTTAATTATGTATCTAAAGATAGAGAATTTTCAAATGCAGCCTAAATACTTATCATAATAAATTGACTATCGGTGAGAATGATATGAAACCTTGAAAAGGTACAAATTCAAATTAAGACCTTTGCAATGACACTTAATTTCACTTAAAAAAACCAATTTTATCATGTGACTATTCTGGACACAAATTTTTTTTATTCTCTTAATAATATAGGGTAAAAAAAACCCCCATTAGTGGCGGGGATCCCATTAATGACACTTTCTTTGATTTTGGTACTTATTTAATTAATGAAATCATTAATTTCTATTGTGAATATGTTATTTCTAATCTTTAAGACCTTTAGATCAAAATAATTTTTAATTTTTATTCCAAGTATAACATTTTTTCATTGAAAGAAAAAGTGCCACTAATAGGGCTTAGAGGTGCCACTAATGGGGTCTTTTACCTTAAATTAATATAAAATTAAATAAATATTTATACAATTAATATTACAGAGTTGGCAGCGGCTTCTGAGAGTAATTATGGAATAATGTCAAGCTTCCGACCGGCGAACAATGCAAAACTTTATGCATCTCCAGAAGATACCAAGACTGTTGGTTATCGATCACATAGTTTACCAGGGAATCCATCAAGAACGCATTTAAGAAAGTCACATAGTTTGCGTACGTCAAATAACGGAGGATTCAATTCTCAAAATGGACAGCAGATTGCAAACGGTGTAATTAATTCAAATAATAATGGCGCGTTGAATGCCAGTGGTTGTAATCAGTACGCTCAGCCGCTAAAAACAAATCGCAGTCATAGTATAGCTAGTACACGTGAGGCTAAGAAAAAAACAATTAGTACCAGTGCGTCGGCATCCAATTTGTCGGGTGTTGTGTCTGGTCCACCAATTCCCGAGCCAGACTACAGTTTGTCAGAGTCTGAAAATGAAGATGATGAGGAAGAAGAATTTGAAGTTGGTGAATCTGAAATAGCTAAAGAGCTTGAAAAGGCAGCGGCACGTGAAAAATTCGAATCGACGCGTGAAACTTCCGGTAACTCAAATGCTTCAGGTAGTAGTTCATCTGGAAGTAGTTCATTGCCACACTCATTTAGTGTTGAGGAAATACAAAAAGTTAGAACACAATTAAAGTCATCTAAAAGTCATCCAAATGAATTTTTATTGAGCCAACAAACACAACAGTTGGTTGAAGATGGTGATAACAGTTCAAGTGGTGTTAGTTCTGATCAAGATGTTCCAGTAGGACCACCCACTGGATTTGACGATACGACAAGAAATGATAGTAATAATCAATCTATTGTTAATGCTGAGAAAGAAAATAATCATAAGAGAATGAATTACAGCAGTGGTATGCTTACAAGACACGCTGTAAGTCTTGCCCAATTACCGCCGCCGATAGAAGCCGATGCTGAAGAACAAAATAATGATTTATTTGTACCACCACCTCCAGAATTTAATGCCGGTCCATCTGCTGGGCAACCCGATAATAGTGAACTTGTTTTTGCGCCACCGCCACAATTTTCCGATAATCGACAGCAGCAAACACAAAATCGTGTAAAAATAATCGGAGCAATACCTAAGGTCGTCGGGAACAATCAAGTTAAACCACCTTCTGGACGTTTACATAGTCAATAAATTTATTTAATTATATTATACTATATTATATTTATATTATTGATTATTGATTACCACTCTGATGAAATAAAATATCGAGTTTTATTATGAAGCAAAAATATCTAGTTGATGAGTGAAGATAAATTATTAAAAAAAAATTAATAAGTAAGTAGCAATAATCAATATCCAACCTACGGATAGAAATATAAATAAATTAATCAATGAAACTCTTGTTTAATTTAAATTTAGAGAAATAAATTGATTACATTCTGGCCTAAGAAAAACGAAACAAATGACCAGAAAATAATAATAAATGAAAAATTGGTAATATAAAATATAAAGTAACTGAATTATTTAAATTGTGATTAAGTCTAATGTGTAAATTAGATTATTAATGTGCAGTTTGTTATTCATGTTTCTATTCGATTAACAGTGTATGTTTAATACTTTTTCAAGCATCGATAGAAAAAAATCTTATGCGCTCGGTATAAAAAAAAGAATTATCTTAGAGCTAAGGATTCACAGACATCATTTATTATCCCAAGTAGTTGGATTCCGAATTAATAAAATAAATCACCAAATTTCGCTTTGATATATATACATATATGTCAACACATTATTATAATTTATGTAAATTTTTAATAAGTTAAAAATCTGTTTATTAAATGTAATAGAAAATTTTATTGTTAGATTGAAATTATTTCATCGAACTTTAACGACATGTGTCATCATCAATCATAAATATATATATATTAACAATAATAAAATAATTAAATACTTGACGTGAAGTACTGATTACAAGAAAGATTGATTGATTACCGATGATTGATACTGCTCAAAAGCCTAATTATAAAAACAGAAAAAATTAAAAATTAATCACAGTCATTAGAAGTTTTCTCTAGTTTTTAATAACACTAATTATTATGAGTATTATCGACGATTAGTGGTGCGATAATGAAGCGAGTGAAAAAAGTTGAAAAACAAAAAAATTACCATCTGATAAATTAACTACACAAACAAAAATGTAATTGATATAATGTAATTCATTCATACAAAACAAAACTCCTCATATTCAGCTTGTAAAATAGAACATGCTCTTAAATTCTTCAATTCTAATAGAGTATCTGTGAGAAATCGTGAGGTTTTAGAAATTTTTCTTCATTGATTTACTATAAAATATGGTGAAAAAGAAACTGAATGATGTAAAATTTTTTGGTAATTTTGTATTTTTAAATCAACATGCAACTTTTTTTTTATCGTACAATTTAAGTGCAATTTTTTTAAATGTATATATAGAAAATGTTTTTTGTAATTGTCTTCGAAGATATTCCGATGTAATAAATATATAAAATGATTACGATCGGAACTAACTGAAACCTCTCGGCTACTCAGTAATAAATATTGTATATATCAAGTAAGCATTATTATAATTAGGTTTTATTAATTATTAATATTATAATTATTATTAACTATCATTTAATCCACTAGTAATAAGCTGATTCGTCCTTATCAATAATCCTTTATATATTGCCTTTGCGACAAAAGATTAAAAAATTCGTTTATAAGACAAATAAATTCACTGTGCATAGAAACTCATTGTATTAAATCATAAAGGAGTTTTCAAATTTGAAATTAAAAAAAAAAAAAACATTCAACACAAATAAAAAATAACTTTGTTTTTTCACGCTTGGACCAAAACATTTAGTCTCATACATCACTAAAATTAAAATGCAATTATAATATATAATGTGATTGAAGTTATTTTTGCTCATTCAAATATTCATATGTTACTATTATTATTATTCTAATTATTTTAATAATTATGCAACTGCAAAAAATATAATAACATTCCTGCCAAAAGTAATATATAATAAAATTTATTAAAAAGTTGATATTTAAACATCGCGTATGACCGTGTGAAAAAATAAATAATAAAAAAAAACCCCGTTGAAGCTGACATTTTATATTATTTAAATTACATTGTAACTTACATATTCAAAATACATATTTTAAATATTTACATATAATTCTAAATATATTAATTGGCTGATTAATAACACAATTTATAAGTACTGCTTTTATTATTTGATAAAATTTAATATATATTATAAAATGTTTAACAAATATAAAATGATTGAACAATTGAAATAAATATCAATTGATAATCAAATAATGTCCATTAAATTAAATGAAAAAAAGAAATAAATTTGTTATTTAATTAAATAGATAAATTAATTATTTGTTAACATAAATAAATAATTTTAATAAATATGATCAGTGGATACGGGATATTTGGAGGTGATGAATTATTGGCAAATTCTTATTCGTCATCGCTACCCATAAAAGTATTTAATTATATGTAATAACAAAGTATATACCTGAAGTTATTCTATATATAAATATATATTAGTATGGTGAGAAAGTGTAAAAGTTATCGGTGTAAATAACCGATGAGCGTGACCTAATTGTATTGCGAATCGACTGAAACTTTAAACAAAAACTATAACAAAAATTCTAATTATTTTGTTAAATATTATTTTATTTTCCTTCTCTTGTTTTATACTATCACTACGTCCTATTGTTGATAATTATTATTTTTTACAGTCTTTTACTTTTATCTCACACAAAAAATTGTAATTCATCGGTAGTTAATAATTATACAATTGTCATTAAATATCCATTTAATGTTAGTATCTTTTGTATCACAAAAGTATCAAGTTATTGTACTGCGAATTACAAAGTACATACATTTTTCCGACGATCAAATAATAATCGTACATGTTCACTCGAGTTATTTATTTAATCAATTGCTGCGATCCTTTTCTAATAAAAATATACATATATATTTATTCTAATAATATTCACTATTGTGATATTTTTCCAGTGACTTAAGGTGAGTTAGAAGCATATCATTTGGTGGACCAAATGAAACTAAAAACCAGGCTACTACGACTATTCCATCTTTTGTTAATGTTATTGCTTTCCAATCTTCAAGTTCTTCATCACTGATAGTTGTTGTTGTTATATTTTCCTATTAAAATCATAAAATAAAAATCAATAATTCAATGCTACAATCGTGGACATTAATTTAAGTATGTTTTTAAGTTTACTGAAAAATAGCCATTTGTAAACTCGAACGTTTATAAACTATAAATTTGAAAATTAGTTGATAATGTCATTTGTAAAATTAGTCGCAAATAAAAAATGATATTAATGAAATTAGCGAAATGGAAATTCCACCAAGTATAAATTCAGTCATTTATATAAAATAGCGAAAAACAAAAATCTGTGGCTACGTGAATTTAGCCAATTCTTACTGCAGAAACTTATAAAATTAGCCGATTGTAAATTTTATGAATTTTAAAATTAGCCGTTTCTAAATCTCTGGTAATTCTTGAACGGATCGACGGATCAAAAAACGATTTGAGGCATCTAAAAGGACTTCCATGAATTTAGTTTTTTCTAAAAATTAGAGCAGATTCGACCGACCCATTCAAAAGTTATAAAAAGTTTAAAAACGACTAATTTTACAATTTGTAAAGTTTACAATCGGCTAATTTTATAAGTTTCTGCAGTTAAGAATTTGCTAAATTCACGTAGCCATAGATTTTTGTTTTTCGCTATTTTATAAATGACTGAATTTATATTTAGTGAAATTTTCATTTCGCTAATTTCATTAATATCATTTTTTATTTGCAACTAATTTTACAAATAACATTATCAACTGATTTCCAAATTTAGAGTTAATAAACTTTATAGTTTACAAACAGCTATTTTCCAGTAATATTAAAAACATACTTAAATTAATGACCACAATTGTACTTTCATAATATTCATTAGATATTGATTTTCAAGTTGGGAATTACTTGATATATTTAAATTAATAATATGAACTTACACTTATATAACTAGTCGTATTTTTAGTGTAGTTTAGTAAAACTAATTTATCATTAACTGACAAAGTGGCTTGATGTAAGCAAAATACTGCAATATATAGTGGTATTACTGTCATAGCTTTAGCATAATTGTTATATAATCCTCTAAAATGTTCTATATCAAAATGAGCCAAGTCAAATCTGTAAAAAAAAATTTTCTCATTACTTTTATACTTAGAAGAAGTTTTAATAAAATATCAATTAAAAGTTAGCTTACCTATCAAAAGCAGAAATAATGCACATTACAATGAAAAAAGAAAATAAATTAGTGTATATTTCAGCAATAATTGAATAATCTTCAATGGGTTTCTTCAGCGGTTTAAAATATGTTTGAATCTATAATATACAGGCGAAAAAAAATATAATAATAATTAATTATTAAAAGTAAATTATGATTGATTTCAAGAATTCAATATTGCAGTAAAAATAGTTTTATATAAGTTTTTACATACTAAAATAAAATGAATAAATGCCATTCCAGCAAGGAGACCTTGATAAATAAATCCAGCATTCTTCCAAGCCTTTTGCGCCAATATTGCAATTTTTATTGGATACATGGCAGTTTCACCTGTATCAGGACCTCGGCGACCTCGAGTAATACGTTCTGCAGGAATCTTAACGGCACTAAAACGATTTACACCTTGCACATAAATTGTATCTGTGCTCAACTGGGTTAAAGGCTTCGGCTCTTCATACTGTCTTCGCGGATTTTCTTCAGCTTGCCGTAAAATTTCTGTTATTGGTACTTCATTATCTTTTGTACCACCTCGTCCTTCTTTTTTCCCACCTTCTGTCAGAGCAATTACAAAGATATAGAATTTTTTTATTTTATATGTATAATAGTGCTTTTAATTTATTAAATGAAAATTAATTTAGCAGATATTTGATAATTTTAAGAAATTTTGTAACAAATAAATTATAGCAAAAAAAAAATAGAAAAAAAAAATGACATGTAAAAATTTAAAAATAATATTTCTGTACAAATTTATTTGTTAAAAAAAAAAATAATCAAATGACTGCTAACTTTAATGTCATTTTATTACTCAACATTCAGAAAACTTATAAAATAATAAAATAATTAATACCTTTGCCATTACGCGATTTTGTTGTTCTTAGACGCTTGGAATTTTTTCTTGCCGTCTGTACAGTGCGATGTCGTTTTACAGAAGCCCGATCCTCGTCAACGTCCTCTTCATTGTCATTCCGAGACGACGAAATACGTTTTTCTTCTCGTTGATTATGCAACCGCCTCTGTGATGTTTTTTTACGTCTTTTTTCTTGTTTAGATAGCACCTTACTACTTTGTTTGATTTTCCTTTTGTGAACATCATCATCGGAATTATTCTCGTCGGTTTCTTCTGAACTAGATGAGTCTCTTCTGTTATACTGTTCGTTGTTCGGAATCTTGTTAAAATTTTCCTCATTGTCAGAGTCATCATTCACAGTTTGATGATTTCTACTTACACTTAGATTACTGGAATTAAAATATCTCAGTTTAGATATATCACTTGCACTTTTTGAAGATTTTGAATTGTTATTTTCTGAAAAATAGTTATCCAAACTCGATGAATCTATTATTTCAGAAGTTTTATTTAAGCGTGATCGCTTCTGTGAATGTTTTTTGTGGTCCATTCACAGAGAAATATTGTTTTTTTAATGTCAATTTGTATCGAACTAACAATTACACATGGATATTCCTAGCAACGGACTGGACGTTTGTTTTGATATTAAGCGCCGTAGCAACCAGTCTACTACCATTTTTATCTATTTTATTAGGTAAAAAAAAATTGTTTTATAATTTTAATATAATTATATATGACTATCTAACTTTTACATTTATCATCAATAGTTAAAATTAATTAATAATATTAAATAAACATTTCAGAAAGATACAACATGGGAAATTGAAAATATTATTATTTTAAATAGGACAAAAACTAACTTTTGACGCCACCTAGCGTCTTAAACATTTGAAAGGTCAAATATTGTATAAAATTATCAACTCTATCAACTCACTATCTCTTGATGAAATGAATGAAATCTGATGGACGACTTATCATCGATACCAGGGCTTAAAAAAGTGTAAAGACTATTATGATATTAAAGATAGTAGTCACTTGACAATTTTTTAATTTTATCTAACAAAAAAATTTGTTCCGAAAAATTAGTTTAAAAAAATTGCATTTTTTAGTTTTTTAAATTTCTATATGTCAATTTTTTTAATAATTTTTTTCTTGTCATAATTTATTTGTTACAAAAATTTTTAAAATTATCAAATATCTGCTAAATTAATTTTTATAAGACCATTCGCTAAAAAAGGAAAATATATCATTTGTTGGCGAATATATGTGTTACATCTATAAAGACAAACAAAAAAATAAAAATTTTTAATAATATTAAATACATTTTTTAGTATAAAAAGTACTGAAATATGTTAATTTTGAACGTTAAGGTAGTACTGCCACAAAATTCATATTTCATCAAAATTATAAAAATTTATTTATCGAAAGATATATCACCAAAATTTTAGATTGATTCACTATACCGATTCTGAGTAATTAATTTTTGAAATTACTTCTTTTACACGTTAAGGTATGGAGAGCCGATAAAGTTAGTTAGGAATCTAGTTGCATCACTGGTGTGGTACCTGAAAAATGTGAAAAAAAGAAATGATGAAAATTAAGTTAGCTAACATCTAAAAATTTTCATAATTTTTTTTATTAAAAAAATTATTAAAAAAAAAAAATTTCATTTATAAAAAACTTTAAGTGCAATTAAAAAAAAATATTTTTTTGTTCCAATTTAAAAAATTGAAAAAAATTAAAAACCTCGGCTAACTTTAGTATTATAAAAAAATGACCCTGAAATAAATTTAAGTTGCTTCTTCTTATTAAAAAAATTATTACGAAAAATTAAAAAGACAAATTCCACATGTAAAAGATTTGAAAAACTATAAGTGCAATTTTTCAAAAATATTTTTAAACGTCTGCTGATTTCAGTATTATAAAAAAAAAAAAGAAATAAAGATAATGAAAATTTTTACCGAGCAGTTTCGAATGAAGACATCGAAATTGTTAAAATGATTATTGCTAAAGGTGTTGATATTAATTATAAAAATTTTTCACCGAAATTTTTTTTTTGTAAAAATTGAAAAAATAATTAAAAATTACTACGTTTGCTATGGGCTCACTAAAATATTTTGATTAATTTTATGTTTGATGACTCGAAATAACGTCTTTGTAATAATTTTTTGTTGGATTCATTTTATTATTTTCGAAACTTTTTAATTGAATACTTAATTTAATTTTAATAAATTCAAGTTACATTTTGAAGAAATTTTTTGTAAATTATTATTCTTATTTGGATTATTTGAATATAAGTAAAAAAGAAAAAAAAAACAAATTCATATTAAAAATCGGTTTATTAAATATCATAAATACATTTATCAAAATACACAATTCATTCAATTGTTATTTTATGTAAAAATAATTACATATTATATGACATAAAGAATAGTGAAATAGTTGATTGTAAAAATTAATCTATATACTGACAATCAAAATAAAAATTCAGTACAAATATTAATAATTTTAGAATTAATGTTAAAAATCCTTTTTGTAATTGTGTCCATATTATCGTCTGGCGAAATTCCTATCCATATTTCGGTTAGATCTTTGAATATTATTTACATTTGACTTGATTCTTGAGGCGACTGTTGCTTCTTCTGTTGCTTTAGCGAGTTGTTTTCTAATAAAATCAGGATTATAATCTTTTTCAGAAGTTTCTAATTTATCTTGTTCTCTGTAACGTTTGACATTATTTTTCCGTTCTTTCTCACGCCAAGATCCATTAGCCATCATTGCTTTTAAACGTTTTAATTTTTCTTTCTCCGAAAGCTTTATTTTTTTATGAGATTGACGGTGGTCCTTATCTTTAGCTGATCTATCCGAATCTTTATCACTTTTTGATGACCTACGTTGCGAAGATGATGAACTTGATTTATTCTTTACAAGTTCTTGTAATTTTTTCAGCTTTACTGGATTTTGTAAAAGTTTACTTCTTGATTCCATTTCTTTTTTTTTAATAGCAAACATTGGATCTTCTTGTAACTTTCTTGCCAAATCCACTTGTTCGTTTCCCGAAAAAGATCTTATTGATGGTGGTACACACTCATAGTCTACATGGTTACCAGGTAATTCATTACGTTCTGAATTTTTTTCCGCAGAAGCAATTTTTTCAAAATTTTTATCAATCTTTTTCCCTAATAAATATTCTTCACGATTGATAGAATTTTGTGGCTTCGTATACATCCAATCAAGTTTCTTATCGTCCTTTTTCTCAATAGTTCCTTGTTCCATTGCATACTTTTTTAAATCCTCTCTTTCACGTTCTAATTCTATGTCTCTTTTTAATTCCGCAATTTTTTTTTTCTCTTGATTGTCTTGTTGTTGGGCCTTCCAGACTTTTTCCATATTTTTCATCGTTGAGGGATGCCATGATTTTTTTAAATTAAGATCTCCACCTCCCATTTTTTTAACTCTCTTTATTTATTCAGTATCGAAAAAAAATAATAAACTGCTCACTAACCAAACTTAATATAACACAATTCCGATATCGAATGCTTACTTAAAATAAAATTTTACACTTTTAGAATAATTTTCTATCAAGACATGTAATATTTATAATTCAGTAATTTTCGTAAACAAATTCGTTCTCTTTTAAAGTTTTTACTTAACAATAACAATACTGCATATAACGTGTTTACATCGAAATATTACTATATACTCACATAAGTACTTATACTGTAACTGGCAATGTACTCACGTATTATGGAGACTCTACACACGTACAGTCTATAAACGTATTATTCTCAGCCCACATGCAGGCACTGACGCGCCATCTCTATTGTCATTCGTAATACGATAACAGAAGGGACATGGTTTTGAACCGGACGTCACGCTACAGGACTGTCAGAAGTTGAATTGACTTCACTCAACTCTGACTCACGATCTTTTAATGTATTTTTATTCGCAATTAATAAACTTCATTATGATTACTTAATTAGTATACAGTCATTGATTTGTAACAATTGAAAAAAAATTTTCGGGTCAGGTGGACTTATGTTCTATTTCTTTTAAGCAATTTAAAAAAAATTGACACCGAAGTTGACAGACATATTAGAAATTATTTAAAAGTTTTATAGCAATGAAATTATTATAAAAAAAATTGATGTTTGGATTTTTTTTATTGTAATTGATTTATTGTAAAAATTTAAAAAATTGACAGTTGTCAGCTAACTTCAGTATAATAAAAAAAAAATATGAAAAGTTAGCCGACATTTAAAAACTTTTAGAATTTTTTTTTCATTGAAAAAAATATCACATAAAAATAAAAAAAAAATTTCATTTGTAAAAAACTTGAAAAACTATAAGTGCATTTTTTAAAAAATATTTTTTAGTTTTAATTTAATAAATAAAAAAAAATTAAAAATGTCGGCTAACTTTAATGTCATTAAAAAAATTGTGTTCAAAGATATCGACCTTTTTCGATTAATCGATTTTAAAGTTGTAAATCGTGATATTCGTGATCTTGATTTGCCACCGTTCCACTTTATGAAGAATGAACCGAACACGCCGAAAACTTAATTGTGTAAGTTAACTAATTAAAAAATATAAAAAGTGTTAATAATTTTTTGTTATTGTTATCTAAGTTAATTATTTTATCGCTAAAAACTTTATTGACTTCGAGTAAAAAATAACAAAATTTGCATAATTAATTTAGCTGTAAAAAGAAAAAATTTATTTGGTGTTGTAATAAAAAAAAGATAAAAATGATTAGAGGTTGTACAACAAAAGATGAACATAACATTACTTATGAATGGGAGATAAAAAAATTTGATACTTACCTATCATATGTTAAATTCGGAATGAAAAGTATTGAGTCTACAAAATTTTCATCAGGATCACCGTTTAAAGATATATGGTGTCTTAAATCTGTCTTTAGAGATGGCACCGTAGAAATTGTTCTATGTTTATTAAGCAATCATTCACTACCAATTGAAACGAAATATTCATTTTTCATTTTGGATAATGAAAAAAAAAAAGTTTTTATGAAGAGCTACCATAGCCCATTGAGTACGGGTGAAGAAACATATTTGATTTTATCAAAAAAAAATTGGGAAAATAATGAAGATCGATATTTACCAAATAACATTTTGACAGTAGGTTTGGATCTTTCTGTATTTGATGAACCTATCACAATTTCTTCAGAATTTGAACTAAAAATTGCAAAGCGCCCGATGGCCCAAGATTATAAAGAATTTTACCTTGCGAAGATAGAAACTGATGTTACAATCAACGTGGGTGATGAAAAATTTCGGGCTCATAAATCTATTTTAATGGCACGAAGTTGCGTTCTCGCTGCAATGTTTAATAATGAAATGATCGAAAAAAAGGAAAATACCGTAACTATACCAGATATCGATCCTCAGATATTTGAAAAAATTCTAGAATTTATTTATACTGATCAAGTTAGTGATTTAGATGAAAATGCTGAGCTTCTATTAGAAGGCGCTGACAAATATCAGCTTCAATCACTCAAAGAAATGTGTGAAGAATCTCTTAGTAAAACTTTAACTTTTGAAAATGCGTTTAAGTTGTCTATTTTTGCTGATTTTCACAATGCCAATCACTTACTTAAATTTACTGATAATTTTATTCTCTTGAACGTCGACAAAGTTTTTAATACTTTAAATTTTGACCAGCTCGAAAAATCAAATTTATATTTGATTTTGAAATTGTTAAGAAAGCATCCATTTCCAATGGATAAAAATTAATTTCGTATTATTGGTACAATTTTCAAACAGCTTGTAAGTATTGTAGTTATTTTTATTTATAATTATAAAATTTTCAGATAAAATAGGTTACAATATTTAATTTTTTCAGATAAATGCACGGGTTGCGTTACAAAATATATTGGGACCATTCAAAAATGATTATTTACAAACACTCCACAATATACGAATAAAAACAACTTTAAGTTTAATTGATCTGAGAATATTTTTTTAGTACTTAATAAGTTTTATATTATTTTTCGCTTAAAAAAAATTAATGTCAATGTTAACAAATTGAAAAAAAAAAAAAAAAAAAAACTTAAATTCGAGTATAATTTAGGAGCTGCTGACGAATATCTTTTTTTCCCCTTCGGACGTAAAGCGTCAACTTTAGCCCCGCTGCGCGAAACGAAGTTGCCGCTTTACGCCTTCGCCGGGGAAAAAATAGTATACACTCCTCGGGAAGTAAATAAGAAAGCCTCAGATCACATGTTTGTTGACCTCGGCTTCGCCTCGGCCAACAATTACCTGTGATCTGAGACATTTCTTACTTTACTTCCCTAGGGGTGTAATATACTATTGGCGATGTTAAAACAAATGTATTAAAATTCAATCAGCAAATTTCACTCCATTAAATGCAGTTTAAAAGAGAAAAATTGTAAACTAACGTTCTTGAATTCATACTGATAAAAGTACAAATTTTTTTCTTTTTCATTTACAATACTTAATAATTTTATTGTTTTAATAATATATGTGAATTTTAATTTTTACAAATGGAGTTGACCACACACATTCGATGCAATCAATTTTCATAGCTATGTTTTTTATTTAATTAATAGAATCTTCTAGGTATCAATATTTCTATAGTTTCGCTATTACAATTCAAAAAATTTAATATAAATTTATAAAGAAAAAATTTTAATGAAACGATTTGCTATGCTTTAATATTTCTGTAATTCTTACTAGCTCAATCGGTTATTATCTGTATTTTTTTCTGATATTTTGTCAACATTGTAAGTAAGTTCGTTTATATAGTTTTAATGAAAGAAGTCAATTGAAAAATTTTGTATTTTTACAATAAAATTATATATTGAAGAAAAAAATAATTGAAAATACATGCAAATTTATTTAATCAATTGTATTCATTTTTTACGATAAAATTTATTCTATCGATAGTTAATTTCGTTATTCAGGTCAATTGCCGGTTATTACATGTACATACGTAATATATAAAAATTACATTAATTTTTAATTAAATTAATATAAAATGTACCTTTTGACCTTTTTATTTTTATTGCATAGCAGGTCATAAAATTTAATATTGTTATTTACGAAATTAATGTAATTATTACTTGATTCGCAAAACTCAGTCAATACAAACTAGAATAACAAAAGTTAATTCTCGAGCTTTTTAAAAAATTTTAAATGGAATAATATTCTTTTTTGTTTTCGATATTACGAGTAAATTCAACAGTAGTAAATTCATTTTTAACTACCCGCTAAGAAAATCGAAGATTTTCAAAAATCGGGAAGTTATTGTTTTCACCCCGTTTTACGAAAATCGAATTTTCATCGAATCTCGACGTTTCGAGGTCCTAGGAAGCTTCCCTGACTATTACCGCGATGGTGTCTGTATGTGTGTGTGTGTGTGTGTGTGGATGTATGTAAACCTCTTATAACTTTTGAACGGCTTGACCGATTTGATCACGGTTGGTGCCATTCGAAAGGGCTTGACCAAACTTAGATTTTGTATATACTTTGGAACGATTCGGACCAGTAGATTTTGAGAAATCGCAAAAAACTACAAAAAAAAAATTTTTCAAAAGTGGTTTTTTTGGAATAACTTTTAAACAGCTTTACCGATCAATTTCAAAAACTAATCAGCTCTTAACATAAAAAAACCACGTCGATCGCCGCCAGTCCGGTCAAAATCGGTTGATTCGTTCGTGAGTTATCGTTGACGAAAGAAAACCAAAAAAAGTATTTTTTCGGAATTACTCCGGTTTTCCACTCTGTCAATATAAACTTAAAGATTTTTCATGAAGCTTAAAAAACTGCGTCGAATGCCACCAACCGCGTGAAAATCGGTTCATTCATTCAAAAGTTATTGCGATTTAAAAATTAAAAAAATAGTGTTTTATCAAACTTCTATCAAACTTTTGAGCTCGAAGAGCTCAAAAGCATACAAAAGCTATTTTTTTGAGCTCGGAGAGCTCAAAATAATACACAAATTGTATTTATGAGCTCGAAGAGCTCTAAAAGTCATAAGTGCGATTTCAAGCGTTTAGGTATATAATTGGCGGGAAGTTGCAGGGATGGCCTTCAGGGTCAACCGTTTTCCTAATTTTTTTATTTCATTTTTGATAAGTTTAATTTCTACTTACATACATAATTGCATAATTAAATTAATTTTATAAATCAACTTATTTAAATCATATAAAATCTATTTATTTATAATTCACAACCTTATACTGGTTTAAAATATATTTAACAATAATAATTATTTATCTAATTTTAGTTAAAAGTGTTATGATTTTTAATTTGACAATTACATCAGTAATAAGAATAGTATATTTCGGGTAGTTAAACTATTATTTCAATAATTTCATGAATTTTTTTAAGGTGTTATTTATTTTGTAACATGAAAAACTTAATGTCAGTTAAATGTAACTACAGTTATAATTAATTCGTTTCAATATTGTGATTATTATTGAAATATAATTACAATATACAACTTTCTGCAATAATTAAATCTAAAAATTTATTATCCGTTGGATCAGCAGCAATAAAATATTTTTTTCTAACAAAAATTTCTTTATATAGGTAAAATTGAGATTCTCGGTGTACTTAAAAGGCTTCATACTCGAAGACTAGTTTATTAGATCAGGCTAAACCAATTTGTTGAATAGAATGTGTGACCATACCTATTGAATTACTTAAGTTGTACAAAACTGTCACATGTATTTTTACTATTTTCCACATTATTTACTATTTTCTACGCGCAATTTATGTGTTTTCATTAAAAAAAGGGTTAATAAATGTAGTTCACTAACTCGGAATGTACTCAGTAATTATTTAAAATAATACCAAGACGAAATTGTATAAGTATAATTGAAGAGTATTAAACTCTAGATAATAAATCTTTGAGGAAGAAAATCGAATTATGATACATAAATTTTCAAAACTCGATATCAATATAAAAAAATAGTTATTAGAGAAATTGATAAAATTTATTGTGAGACTCACTAAATATTTAAGTTAAAATCAGTGCAATGACTCTCTGTCATCAAGAAACGAAAGGCGGGAGTCCTCTTTTTACAAATCATTGGGGACCTGAACGAAGTGTCGTGTTACACAAATCATATGGAGGAAGTTTGGGGTTCAGTATTATTAGTGGAAAGGTATTACATTGTTATGTCAAGTTAAATATTAATCTTAAGTGAACATTTTTTATGTTTTATGTTACAATTATTTTTTAAACTTAGTATTCATAAGTAATTCTAAGTTTAAAATTTTTACTTGGAAAGATTTGAAGTAAATAATGTATTTCAAGTATTTATATGTGTGTGAACTTTTAAAATTTAGCAAATTAGTTCACAGATATCCACGAAGGAAAAAACAGTTGAATCATTATAGTTTATAGTGAATATTTTAATAATTTAGCGCTCGAGAAAAAAAAAACTAGAAAAACTAGAGTTTCAAAATATGATACTGAAATTAACAGACACCTGTCAATTTTTTATGACATCAAAGTTAGCAATCACTTGATTATTTTTTAATTTTTTTTAACAAATAAATCTGTTCCAAAAAATTATTTTTGAAAAATTGCATTTTTAATTTTTTTAAATTTCTACATGTCAATTTTTTTTTATAATTTTTTTGTCATAATTTATTTGTTAAAAAAATTCTTAAAATTATCAAATATCTACTAAATAAATTTTCATTTATTTTTATAATAACTAAATTATTACGAAAAAATACGACCACTAAAATATGAAAATTTTAATGTGTTGTAAGAAGCTGTTAAAAAAGAAGTGCATTAATTGGATAAGAACTAATAATTATAATATATAATTAAGGATAAGTTAATTTTATAATTCTGTTTTTGATAACGTTAATTTACGACGCACTGTATTATTAATATGTAAGTCTAAGTAATTTATGTATAACCGTTATTACAATGTACTGGTTCTGAGTACAGGTATAATTGCACTTCTTTAGATTTTTTTTTTCTTCCCAGAAAAAAAAAATAAAAGAAAACGTCAAATATCTGCTAATTTCAGTATCATTTTTACAAAATCTTTGAGAAATACATTTTAAAACTGTAAAAATCAATACTTAGAATTGTACATTATAAAAATGTTATTTAAAACTATAATTTTTGCAGTTTTAAAATGTACTTCTTACAAAGTTTATGAAACTATAACTTTTCCAGGTTCTTGCTCGGAGTATTTTCTCGTAACAAAATTTTTGCTACCCGAGTAAAAACAGAATTCCGCCGCACCACCGCCGCAACACCGCTGCACGGCTTTTTAAGAGCCGCACCACCGCTGCACTACAGCCGTGACAATTTTGGTTATTTTATAAGTGCCGTATCACCGCCGCACCACCGCCGTGACAAGTAAAGAATTTATCTATTCGCCGTACTACCGCCGCACCAGCGCCGTGACAAGTAAATAAATTTCTATTCGCCGCACCACCGCTGCACCACCGCCGCACCACAGCTGTGACGCGTCCGGGTAAAAATAAAATTATTAATTTTTACGAAAAAATAATAAATTTCGTTCGACCGCCGCACCACCTCTGCACCACCGCCGCACCATACCACTGTTTGATGGTATATACATTGAAATAATATATTCGTTGATCATTCAAATAGCTTAACTAAATTTTTTAAGTTAAGTATGGCTTGCAGTGCAGTTGGCAATGTTCGAGACTTCCGTGCAGACGATCCAGGTTCGAATCCCATCACAGTTCAATTTTTAAAATTCTTTCAGAGTATTTCGATAGGCGTACCGCTTCTGTGCAACCCGAGGACGAAATTAAAAATCTACATCAACAATACGACTAAAAAAATCAATAATTTCGCGGTGCTTTGGCCTGATTTAAAAAAAATTTTTTTTTTTAATATTAGGCATATTCGATTAAAAGGAGGTTGATCAATAGGTCTTACATAAAGATTTCTAGTCGCATTATTTATTAATTAATTATTGCGTGATAAATTAATTATGATACCATTTTTTGTGAAATTGTAGGTATGATTTAGCATTGGTGCGGCGGTGGTGCAGCGGTAGTGCGGCGATGCTAGGGGGAGTAAATTTTTAGCGTGCGGCGTAATAGTCCACCAAACGGCGGTCGTG
Organism: Cotesia glomerata; assembly: GCF_020080835.1. NCBI lineage: Eukaryota > Metazoa > Arthropoda > Insecta > Hymenoptera > Braconidae > Cotesia > Cotesia glomerata. The sequence goes on from NC_058160.1 coordinate 6,703,072, forward strand.
CAGCGGTGGTGCGGCGGTATGGTGCGGCGGTGGTGCAGCGGTGGTGCGGCGGTCGAACGAAATTTATTATTTTTCCGTAAAAAATAATAATTTCATTTTTACTCGGGTATAAATTGTCAAAATTAAATTATTTTTTTCCGTGTTTAAAATGATTTGTAGTTTAAACATTAAATTCTTTATTTCAAAATAAATTTTAATTTATTACAGATAGAAATAAGTAGTGAAAATGCAAGCCCTCCAGAACAAATATGTGGTATATTCATCAAAAGTGTTGAGCCCAATAGTCCAGCAGGAGAAAGTAAACAGTTATCGGTAATTTAATAGAATCCTATGCAATCATAATGAATAAATTCCATTTTAATATAAATTGATAAAAACCGAATTATTAAAATAAAGCGAAGGTTTTAAAAAATAATTTCAGATTGGAGACAGAATTTTAGAAGCTAATAATGAAGATTTAAGAACTGTGCCATATGAATTTGCTGTTAATGTAATTAAAAATTCCGGTGATACGCTGCGATTGGTATTACAGTCTTTCATATCATCGGTATGTATAAATATTTCATTGAAGTAAAAAGTATACCTATACTCTCATAAATAATGTTGGATTTTAAATAGGAAAATAACAATGTAAATAAAAATCCACCTGTATCTCGTCGTTCAACGGTAAAAAGGTATACAAAAATTATTAATCGATAAAAAATAGATAACAAAATAAATTTGTTTAATTTTTAGATCAATAAAAATTTTAGATAAATCTAAATCTGTTATGAAATCACAAAGCATCGAAGGTCCCACGGAAGCCACAAGCAATCATGTTGAGGAAGGTCAGAAAGAGAAAAAAAAGTATAGCTCCGGAAGCGATTCTGAAAGTGAAGAAGATGAGCGGCAATTGGAAGGAAATGTCATTACAGCAAGTGGAAAAGAAGTTAGTTATCTTTTTTATACATTTATTCTCATTTTTACAAGCTTAAGTCTCTAAAATAAATATTTATGCACATATATATAATTAGATATCTAGGAAAAGTGCTGCTTATCTCAAAAAAACTGCAACGGATCAAGAAGAAGAAGACGATTATGGATATACGATGAGTAAGTACTGGATTTTTTTTCTTTTTTAACTTAAAACTATATAATTAACAATTTAGATAAATTTATTAATAATATTTTAATTTTTTATAGTGAAAATCAATAAAAAGTACAAAAATTTAGGAAATAATGTCATATTGGTAAGATTAGAGAAAGAAGGCCGAGATTATGGAATAGCTCTTGCTGGTCACAGCGATAGAAAGAAAATGAGTACTTTTATTTGTGGTTTGAATCCAAAAGGCGCAGCATATAAAACTGGACTATTTAAAGTAGGGGATGAAATTATAGAGGTAAATGGCCAAGTTTTGAAAGGACGATGTCATTTAAACTCTGTAGTTGTAATTAGAAAACTACTCGACACTACATTGACCATGATTTTATATCGGTAAGTGACAAATCAACTTTATCAATTTAATATAAATCAATAGATAAGGTACTTATACAATTTTATAATTAATATGATTGATTAATTATAACTTATAACTGTAATAATTCAGGTCACCTAAACAAAATGATTATGTAGCAATAGATGAAGTTCATCAGTTTCCTCCTACACTAGAAGAGAGTGTAAGTTATATATAATTTAAAAAATTTCATTTTTTATAAAATTTTATTTTCATACTTTAACTGGATAGTGTGTAATAAAAATCAGTATATAATATTTTGGATAAAAAAAATTCATTACACAGTAGCGAAGTTTCTTAAAAAAAATTTTTTCTTTTAGGATTTATACAGTCAATATGAGAATGTCCATACAGTAACCGTAAAAAAGGTACGGCTTATTATCTTATTAACTAAATTAAAAAATATTATCTTATAGATAACATTATTATTATTTATAAAGGGTACATATGGAATGGGTATTATGATAATTCACGGTAAACATCCTGAATTAGGACAAGGTATATTTGTATCTGATATTCAAGAAGGAAGTACAGCAGAAGTGGTAAATATAAAATTTAAAAATTAATAATCTTTTAAGTCCGAATTTTAATTTAATAAATTATTGCTGTAACTAATTATTAATGAAAAATTGAAATTACTTTCGTCTTACTTAACATATTAGGTACCTTTCATAAGTCAACATCTCCCTTTATTGCAGGTCATGACTATCTGTATTGTGAATATCATCTAAACTGTCCTAAACTACCAGATAAATTTATAACTTTTAGAAATTACAAAAATTGTGATCATGATGCTTTAGCAAATGCCTTAGTTATTGCCTTAAAATTTGATGATATTATTATAAAAAATTCTGATCCAAACGAATTGCTTGATCTATTTTTAAGTCGAGTTTTAGAGATATTAAACAAATATGCCCCTGAAATTACCATTAAAGTGACTGGAAATTCAAACTCTTGGATTACCAAAGAACTTAAATATAAATGTCATGAGCGTGATTTTCTCTATAAGAGAGCAAAAAGAACTAAAAATCAAGATTTACTTGCTCTTTATAAGGATATGAGAAAGAAACTAAAATTAGAATTAAATAATGCTCGTGAAAACTACTTAAAAAGTCAACTAACTACTGTATCACCTGGTAAAACAATTTGGAATAAACTCAAACGCCTAGGACTAATAAAGACAAAACAAACTTCACCCCTGAATTACTTTGATGCGAGTCTTTTAAATGAACATTATGCTAATATAGTAAGGAAACATCCACCTTGTGATATTAACTTTGTAAATTCATTATCTTCCCTATATCACAAAAAAGTTGATTGCTCCTTTAAGTGGCACCAAATAGATATTGTTGATGTGACAAAAGCTCTACATCTAACACTTCAAAAGACAAAAGGGAAAAGTCCTGATGGCTTAAATCTGAGTTGGTTACGTGATCATATACCGCAAATATCTTTATTCTTAACTTTTCTGTTTAATCGTTCACTTGAGTCAGGTATCTTCCCAGATATTTGGAAAATGGTTTTATTATACCGCTAAGCAAAGTTAGTCCACCAAAGTCTCCGTCTGATACGCGTCCAATTGCAAATTTATCGCACTTAAGCAAAGTATTCGAACGTATTATAGCAAATCAAGTAGTTGAATACTTAGAAGAAAATAATTTGCTTGACAAATATCAATCTGGATTCAGAAAGTTCCATAGTACTCAATCAGCCCTTCTTAAGCTCACTGAGGATATCAGATGTGCAATAGATAGAGGTGAATTAACTCTGTTGGTATTATTTGACCTTAGCAAGGCTTTTGATTATGTCAACCCGAAGGTGATATTAGTAGCGTTATTTGAACTAGGTTTTTCGATTGAAACTGTGACTTGGTTTCTCTCTTACTTGTCAAATCGCTCACAATCAATATTAAACGATCTAAACCACCCATTAGAGTTCCTTGATATAACATCGGGCGTACCCCAAGGTTCAGTCCTAGGGCCTATATTATTTTTAATAGTCATAAATCTGGTAGTACGACAAATTACTCACTGTAAATATGGTCTGTTTGCCGACGACAAATATATATATTATCATTTTAAACCTACTTCAGTAATCGAAGCAATTAGATTAGTAACAATTGATGCACAGGGGATAGCTGATTGGGCTAAAGATCATGGATTACAGGTAAACTTAAATAAAACAAAATCTTTGATAATAGGGTCAAACAGTAAACTAAAATCATTAAACATTGACTCGCTACCACCCATTATTATCAACAATGTTCCTTTACCGTATGTAAGCCAAACAAAATGTCTGGGTTTATCGTTAAATAATGATCTCTTGTGGAAAAATTATGTTTCACAAACTGTTAGAAAAGTAAATACTGCTCTATATACATTAAAAAGTCGGAAGAATATTTATACTACTGCTATCAGAAAACTTCTAGTCACTGCAACTATTCTTCCTCTTATTGATTATTGTACTGTAGTGCTTATTGATGCCACAGCTGACAACAATTTAAAATTACAGCGAGCATTAAATAGTTCAATACGATTTATTTATAATCTAAAGAAAGATGAACATATTACTCCGTACAGACGTAAATTAAATTGGTTATCTGTGAAGTCAAGACGTCTATATTATTTAATCACTTATTATTATAAACTATTGCAAACAGGAAAACCTAGTTACCTTAGGGAACTATTTGTTGAAGATGAAGCTAGACGTTCTGAAAGATTAGCTATAAAAACGAATAATGTAAATTTTGAATTGCCAAATTTTTCTACAAATTATCTTGAAAATTCATTTGTAGTAACTACAATACGTTTGTGGCAAAATTTACCTGCAGAAATTGCAAATGCAAGCAGTCTAGAAGTGTTTAAAATAAAGATCTATGACTATTTCTTGGAACTTGACTTTCAGTAAATTACCTTCACGTTGGCTTCTGTATATATTCTAATATTCTTACAAACTATTGTTACTTACTAGTCAAAGCAACTACCATTATATTGTTAAATACGTGGATTAGAATAAATATTACATTGTTATTTATTAAATCAAATTTAATCTAAATTAAAACAAAAGTTAAATCTAAAATAAAATTATAATTGTTATTTTATAAATAAGATTTTGATGTACACCTACACCTAAGTTTATTACTTTGTATTAAAATTCTAAGTGAAAATTTATAAAACTATGTACAAACCTTTGCCATTCGGCTAATTGCCTTGGCATATTAAATAAATACATACATACATACATACATATTATTTTTACAGGCTGGTCTTCAAGTTGGTGATTTACTATTAGGAGTTAATTCTGATACTTTGTTGGATACCAAACAGGATGAAGTAATAAAAAAAAAATACATCATAATTGAACCCAGTTTTTAATATATTTATGATACTGATAAAAATATATGAATTGCAGGCTACAAATATTCTTAAACAATGTGAAGGGTTGGTAACATTAATAGTATGTAGTCCCAAAGGTAAAGAACCTCCACAAAGTGTCCCACAGGAAACTCAAGGAAGCGATAAACCTGCTGGAGCTGCTGGTTAGTATGATTGATAAGCCTAGTATATTACTCTATATAATCTATTAATTAGTGTAATGGTTTCTTAGCTCCTGAAGGAGAAAAACCGAAACCGGTAGAACCACCGAAGCCTGTTAAAAAACAAATGAATATAGAATTTTCAAAATCAAATGATAAACCTCTTGGATTTACAATTGTTGGTGGAAATAATACACCAATTGTAAGTTTTTTTATTAAGTTTGTGAAGACAAATGACAAAAAGAAATTTATTTCAAACGAAAATTTTTTATTGTTTCAGGGTGCTATATTTGTTTTGGATGTCAATTCAGATACTCCAATCGGCACAGAAGATACTTTCTTGCAAAAAGGTGATCAAATTCTTGAAGTTGGAGCTGAGAAATTCAATAATGTTGATAATCATAAAGCAACATTAACAATTATAGGCGCTACTGGAACTGTAATTATTTTAATACAATAGAATATTTATAAATAAAAAACTATAAGTCATTATTTTAAAACATGATAAAATTATTTAGGTAAAAATGGTTATATATCGCGATGAAAAATACATTGAAGAATTTGAAGTTGAATTGCAGAAAAAAGCTGGAAAACCATTAGGTTTATATCTTAAAGGCTATAAAGACGGAAAAGGAGCTTACATATCCGAATTGGTAAGAGAAAATACATGAATATGTTATATAAATTATGTTTAGTAGAAATTTGGATTTTAAAGTCATGTATTCATCTAACAAAGAGTCTTTAGAGTATTTTAAAGAGCTTTTGTTTTAATTTGGTAGCTCGCCGGTGGAACTGCATTAGAATCCGGTAAATTGGCCTACGGAGATCGTATAGTTGGAGTTTGTGGAGATGATGTTAAAGAAAAACCTATTGAAGAGATTGTGATTTTGATAAAAGTAGCGAATCCGGTGAAACTTAAAATACAAAGATACAAAGTGAATAAATAAATAAAAGTAAATTACATGTTATAAATTTTTGAATTTAAGAATAAAAAATAAAATTCACTTGATTCATTAACTATTCATACCTAGTATATATCAATTGATTTTTTAAAAATACTAAAATATAATTTAGAAACCTGTTTGTGGAAGTAAAAAGATATTTTTTATTTTTGGACCAGTTTAATATTTAGATACAATTATGTATAGCATATAATATCATATCATTGGTAAATGTAGAACTACAAAAAGTATACATCAGAATTTTCGTAAACTGATTCAGCAGCAACTCGGGCTTCTGCTTCACGTTAAAGGATACCAAGTACGAGAACATCAGACCAATGATGAAGCATAGGAATGCTCAATGCCAAACTACAAAGCTATGAATAGTATATTGACTCACATGAGTCTATAATACCCGATTGCAGTTTATCCAGAGAGATAATTACTTGGTGGAACGGGTGACAAAATTTCGATTGTCCATGATAAGGGGCTTATAAGCTCTATAGAACAATATATCGGTACCCAAGTTCTAAGATGTTGTGACTTACAAAATTTTATAGCTTGACTTTTTTTTTAATGGAATCACAACAATATCCCAAGAGGCACAAACATTTTTTTGGTATCCTAGGCGTCACAAAATGAAATGTTAACTTTTTGGGAGATTTTATTTAACAAGAAGTCAGAAATTTATAATTCTCAACTTAAATTAAACAAAGCATCACCAAAAAATTTTTTGTGCCGCTTGGGATTGTTTTGTTTAATTTAAGTTGACAATTATAAATTTCTGACTTCTTGTTAAATAAAGTCTCCCAAAAAGTCAACAATTTTTTTTGTGACGCTTGGGATTATGCACCTCAAATCAAATATTTAGAGGTCAAATTATTTAATAACTATTTTTAAATAAATATTTTCATCTATCGAATCCCATTTAATCAATGTTAAAAATAAACTGTTGTTACCGTCTGCTGTGAAATTTTATAAGCATAGGTCACGACTTTATAGAACGTAGGCATTGATGTTTAAAAAATAACGTCAACACAAGTTCAACGACAACAAAAACTCCAAATATCAAGCTTAAATATGATTATAAAAATATCTAAGCGTTTAATTAGTTAGTTCATATTCATATTCTTTTTTTTCACCTAAATTTTTAAGATTCGTTAATTTTATATAAACATTATTAGCAAAAATGATCTCTTATTAATTGTATAAGTTCTATTGACTTATGAAATAAATCGATGACATTTTAAGAAAAAATAATTTTTTTTAACACTTGGCAAATTTATTCTAGAGTATTATAAAAAGATATAATTTCTGTTAGATGTTCTCTGGTCAAAGCTGGAACGGGCAGTTAAAATTAGTTAAAGGGAATATAGTTACATAAGGTAAAAGCCCCAATATATGATCATGTACCAGTATATGATCACTCCATGTATTTGTATATCTATATTCACAAATATAGGTATACAAATACATGGAGTGATCATATACTGGTACATGATCATATATTGGGGCTTTTACCTTACTTAAAAAAAAAAAAAAAACTAATAGTCAGATTATGTACTTTGCTTGATAAGTAATTCAAACGATACTATTGGACATTGCCATTATAAAAGGCTATAAAAAATACTTGATAAAAAGTACTTATAAAAAAATTAGAATCAATCTCAAATTACATTTTACGCGACTCCAGTGTTCAATGAGAATAGTATTGTATTAAAAAAAAAAAATGAAAAACTACCAACAAGTCAAATTTATTATTCTTATTATTAGTGTTTTATTTTCTTTTGCCAATGCAAAAATAATACACCTTTCGGTAAGTACATTTAAAATAATTACAAACATATATTGACTTTTATTAAAAAAAAATGTGTGTGTGTGCAAGTCATACACGGTAGAAGTGAAACTTTCGAAAAGTACCTGATTAAATATACTCGTTGAAAAGTATTGAAAAAATAAACAGTCCCTTCATGTAAACTGTATATTTAAAATACATAAATAAAGAATTAGGATTATTGAAAACAATTCAAATTTCATCATTTTCAATACTTTTAAATTAGTATTTTCAATCAAGGGTAGGCTACGAGAGATTGAGATATATATAGAGTGTCAGGAGTATTAGGATAAATGTAAGGTTTATTATTTTTCACCGAGCCTAAAAATTATTTAATATTTTAATGGGCTTGTTCAAGTTTACTAAGTTCTTCGCTGGACTGAGCTTAGATTAGTATAACTTGCATTGTTTTTTTTTTTTTTTATAGATATTCTTTAGAGAGAATGTAGTCACTTTTAGTTTTTGGTACATGATCTGCTAAGATCTCCCAAGAACTTAGTAAACTTGAACGAGCCCAATGTAAAAAATTATATTACATATATTACATTAAGTCTCTATATTTTCACATTGAACAAATGACACGAGAGGTTTATAGTAGAGAAACTTTTTGGTTTCATTTAATTTCTGAAATAAAGTACATACTTTAACTTGATATTTTTTGTTAAATTAAAATAAAAAAATTTAGTATTCATCTAGAAGTAATTGATTTTTATGAAATAAATCCAATTTACTGAAACATCTACACAGTAAAAAATTTTGCGTCAAAAAAATTTGCGTTAAAAAATTTTGTGTTAAATATATAACACTTATTTGTATTGATTTAAGAGAATTAACACAAACAATAGTAAATTTCCACATAAGTGTGTTAAATATTTAACGTACATTTTTTTGACGCAAGGACGCAAAATTTTTTACTTTTTTAATAAAAATATTTAAGTACTTTTAATAATCATTACATTGACAATGACTTTAGAATACTCGATAATGATTGTCGTTATCATTTAGTTATATTACGACTTTTTTCAGTCATTAATGACAATAAAAGAATTCAATCGAACGATATCTGAAATAATGACTAAAAAAAACAAAAAGAGACAATAACTAAGTTTTAAATTCAATTTAATATCAAACGAAAAATAAATTCCGTTATCGAAAAATTGGCAAAAAAAAATAAAAATTTCATCATCAAGTTGTTAGGCTTAATATGTTCTATTTTCTAATAATAGAAAATCTAAAATACTAGGTATTGCGTGTTATTCGCTCAATCGTCAAAATTGACTAAAAATTTCAACAGCAATATTGATAAAAAAAAACAACAATATATTTTTTTTTGTTTCTGACAAAAGTATTCGGTGTTATTCAATATGAAGATTTATATTAACTTTAACCCTTCGTCACTCGCGCCATGAGCATTCAAATTCGTATACTTACCATTCAAGGAAAAGTAAGTAGACAATTATTAAAATTTTTTTTCATATTTAAGGTAAAAGCCCCAATAGATGATCATGTACCAGTATATGATCACTCCATGTATTTGTATACCTATATTTGTGAATATAGATATACAAATACATGGAGTGATCATATACTGGTACGTGATCATCTACTGGGGCTTTTACCTTAATCTTATTCTTAAATTTCTCAACACTCATTCGAACAGGCTATAGAAGGAAGATTGTTGTATGAGTGTACTTCAAATTTTGTGGACGTTGAATTTAATCCTTCTCCGTTATTTTATTCAACAATGACTTTTAACAATAATTTTAACTCAGAATGCTTTAAAATTTTTAAAACCAATGAAATAGCAAGAATGACAGTCAGCTGTAATGATTGCACATCTGGATTGAAAGTTTTTACTTTGATTATCACTGAAAGTCACAACAATCCTGAAATTCATGATTTGTACAGTCAAGAAATTGATTGTCGAAGCAACTGATTTTCACATAAAAAAAAACGTACTCATTGTGAAATAACTTTAAGCATAAATTAAAATTTTCAAGTTGATGTATTGATAATAAATATAAATATTGAAAATAAATATCACTTTATTGTTCATTTAACTCTTTAACCCGAATAGCTATTTTTTTTTGTTGCGTTATTTTTGTCAAAGGATTTTTTTTTATTGAATTATCCGAATACCTTGATATGATTATTGATAATCACATTTAATTAATTTAATTACCTCGAAAAATAAAATTTTAAACTTTGAGAAGTCATTCTGGTTTGTAACTTAAAAAAAAAAACTTTATATTTTTTACATTTTTCGAGTGGAATAAAATCACATTGTTGAAAAGGTTGAAGGAATTTTGTATGGTGCCGGCATCGCTGATTGACTTTAGATAACCCATGCGGCACAAATTTCTTTTTATTAAATGTTTTGTTGTATTTAAGTTGACGGTTATTAATTTTTGACTTCTTGTTGAGTAAAATCTACCAAAAAGTCAACATTTTTTTTGTGACACTTGGCAAGATTTTGTTTTTTTTAATTAAAAAAACTTTAAATGCATTTATCTTAGAACTATGTTTTTCTGGTTGATCGTCTGATTCTCCGTCACCACTGACCCGATCTTACTGAAATTCAAATCACATATTTTACATAGTAGTATAGCTATGGTACGAACTATAACCAAATCAAAATTTAAATTTTTACTATTTTTTTAGGGCTAAAAACTGTGAAAAAATCCTCGTTTTCAGTTTTTTTATGTCTTTTGTTTATTCATCAATAAATATCGATCTCTGTAGCTGGTGCAATAACTACTTATATATTGAACGTAAAAAATTTTGGTTTTTGCGTTTTAGATAAACCGTTATCAAAATATCATGTACGAAAAATATAAAAAAAAAAAAAAGATATTTTTTGTGTTATTCAAGAGTGTATTTGTTGAGGTAAATAAATTTTAAATTAATATCTATAACAATTTTTTTTGTATTTCTAGTAAATATTTTATGAATAATTCATAAAAAAAATTGATTAATTACTATTTACTTATTATTTGAAGAACACACAATCGACGTATTTTTTTTTTAATCTCTAAACATTTTCCCCTCTTAACTATAGTATAAAGTATAAAGTAAGTCAAAGATTTGTAAAGAAATAACATCAATAGATAATTCGTCACATTAGTGAACAAATAATGTAAGTACAGTAATTAACTAGAGTAACGAGAAACGAGACATAAAAAAGAAGCTAGTAATAAAAAAACATATTTTTTTACTAAACGTGAGTTTAATTCTATTTTTTTGTATAAAGATGATCAAGTTTCATGATTCCGCAATTATAATTGCGATTTTTTATTTTTTTTCTATAACTATATGTCATGGCTTACACTATCAGGTAGGATTTAATATTCAATATCGTCATAATTTAAATAATAATTTTACTAATTTAATCTATTTTGTAGCTGAACAATAAATTGACATATGAATGTTTATCGGAAAGCGTAAAAGTCAGCTATTCACCTGATTTGTTATTTGCATCACTAATGGTCAATGGCAACGATATACCGGAATGCAAAAAAAAATTCAAGAGAAATGATGGCGTAAAATTTGAGATTAATTTTAATAATTGTTCATTTGGATCGAAGAATTTTTACTTATCGGTCAGCGAACATGACTATAAAACAATGAAAGAAATATTGGAAACAGCAGAAATTAATTGCGTTGATAAAGTGTAAAATCACTTGTACGGTATGTACCTTATGTACATAAATACTTCAATTTATGTGAATGTTAAAATTTTAAAAAATTTCTGTATATCTTGATGAATAAATAAAAGTTTTCAATTAAAAAAAATGTGTTGAAAATTATAAATTTGTACTACCTATTGTTAATTTGAATATTAATAATTTTTCTGTATGAAATTATTGAAAATAAATTTTATTTTATCTTAGTAGAGTTATTATGATTGTCGGGAGATAACAGAGGTCTGTTCCATACAACACGATTCAAATCTCAGCGCATGCGCAATGATCATATAGTTTCGTGTAAAAAGATATAGATGGCCAAAGTCAATTTTTTTTGTTCGTTATACGATACTTGTAATATACATATTATAACCCAAAAAAAAGTCACATTTAATTAAGATCATACTTCACAGGATCATTTCTGTAGTATATCTTCACATCCTCTCTACTCAATTGTGGAGTCGATACAGCCACGATGACGAGGAATAATCCTCTTCTCTGAGCGTGAGGACGACTGATATCTCGATTTTTTTCGAGAAATCAGTCATCGATGATCGTTCACCTCTTGAACTTGTTCAAGAGGCATGAGAAGTGGATATTCTGAGTGGTAATAATAATTTCAAAAAATAAAATCAGGTTTTAAAAATGTCTTTTCATAAAAGTTATAAAATTTATCACTTGAATTCCTCAGCTGATGAATATAACTAAGTCAAAGGATGTAATGATATTAAATTGTTATTAAAATCTTCAGTACAATAAAATGGACAACTCGATCAATATATTTCCAAGTCAAATGAAAATTTATTTAGCAGATATTTGATAATTTTAAGAATTTTTGCAAGAAATAAATTATGATAAAAAAAATTGACATGAAGAAATTTTAAAAAATAAAAAATGCAATTTTTTTAAAATAATTTTTTGGAACAAATTTGTTTGTTAAATAAAACTAAAAAATTGTCAAGTGACAGCTAAATTTTATGTCATCCAAGTCAAAGAATATATTTTTGAATAAGTTCTGGGTACAACTTTGAAAATTTAGAAGTATAGTTAGACAATTAAATTAAATATAAAATAGATATTTTTAGCTTTAAAAATTATATGTAATGCTGAAAAAAAAAATCCATTTATTGACACTTTTTTTTTTTACTCAAAATAATGGTTTTTTATGGATTGTACTTTCGAAAAAGTAAAAAGAAATAAAATAATTTTTTCAAAAATTACAATCCAGAATGATTCCTTAATATAATTTCAGAAATCTTTTCAAGTACTAATCCCATTTTTGCGGTGTTCGATTAATGGATATTTTACCATACATTCTTTAAAAAAATAATATTAAATGTAATAGTTGAATTTAATTATTTCTTAAATGTTAATAAAATAGGCTTTATACTAGATTGTTTATTTTTTATTATAGTTTACCTCATTAGTTACAAAAGAAGTACATAAAAATATAATATTCATATGTGAATAACTTTCTACTGCTTACAATTTTAAATCGAAACTTTTTCACAATTCTTTAACAATGCCACTGTCACGTTCATGTCTTACCTAATAAAAATAGAATTATTTTCGACAATAATTTGGTGTAGTAAAATCCAAACTACTACTTATATTTATCGATCGGATGTAATAAAAATAGCTATCGAATATGTTTATGTTGCAAATAAAAAAAGTAATTAAATTTAAAATAATAATGAATTAATCCTAATTTTTGATTCATTTACAATACGATAATATTTTGGTACAAATAAATTTTCATAATTTTATTTTATGTTTAATAATAATATAAACTAAAATTGGCACACATTTGTAAGGCCTGTTGTAGTCATTAAATAAAATGTAATAATAAAATAAATTTGTTTTTTAATTTGTAAAAAAATTAAATAAATTTTGTTGATTAAAACTTACTCAGAATAAAATTTGTCGTTAAATATTTGCGAAATAATATTAATTTAAAAATGATATTTCATTTTAATATAATATAAAGATTTTCAACTTTCATAATTCAAAATTATTTTGATATAAAAAATTTATAAAAGACATTCTTTAACTTTGCAAACGATTATCATTATCATCACTCAATTCTTTCATCACTCCTCAAAACTACTATAGTATATAATATTCTAGACATGTTTCGTTATTACAAATAACTACAAAATATCAATATGTATTATCAGTGTTTAAAAAACTGAGGAACATATAATTTATTTATACATTTAAAATGATCAAGTTTTTAAATAAATGGAAAAAAAAATTATAAAAACAATAAATGTAGTTTCTCAGTTTTTTATTTACTGTAAATGGTTATTTTTATATACTTAATTTCAACTTGGAATATGTATAATAAAAAAGTATTAAATATACAAAGAATGTGAATAAAATGCATAGCATAGTTTTCAATATTAATGAACGTACAAAGTGAAAAACTATACAGGCAAACAGTCCTTTAAGACTTTTTTTTTATAATTTCAACCCTTCGCCATTTGAATATAATAATATTTGTAAAAATGCTTATAAAATTTTAAAAACTTACTTTTTTATAAAAATTAAATTTTAATTATTTCTTCATCTAAAAGTAATGATAAATAAAATTAATAATATAAGAAATTTTTTGCCACAATTATTCAATTAAATTGATATTAAAAAAATTATAAAAGATCATTTTATTTCAATTATCACAACCTATGTTATCCATTAATTAAATTAAATGGCAATGACTGGAATAAAAGAGGAACATCAATCATTTCAATTTATAAAATATTTCATAATAGTTATAACCATAACTAAATTTATATTTTTTAAAATAATTAAAAATGGTACGTTAGAACTTTTTTTTAGTTCAAATTTTCCATTTTAAAAAAAAAACAAAAGATGTTTTTCTTTTTGTAGAAAAAATTACACTCATACATGCATTAAGATATTTAATTTTTGTTTAAAAGTTATTATATTAAAAAAAATTAAATAAGATAATTTCACTTAAGGCAGCGTAACCAGTGAGGCAATATGGTCACGCACCTTAAATAACTTCAAATAGAACCACTACTATCACCAGGAAAAACCATCATGTTTTCCGCTCCATAAGATGGAGTTGGAGAACTTCTTGCATCCAACGATGCTCTACTTGTTGAACTAAAACTACTGGAACTAAGATCCTCATAACTTGCTACCGACTGACTCCCACCTTAAATCATAAATTCATTTTCTAATTATTCATAAAACTAAAACTATGGACTTATTTATAAAACGATAATTTTCCTGCTTTTTAAATCTAATTATTGTTGATTAAATAAATTAGATTTTCAAATGAGAAGAAAAGTGTACAGAGTATGAATTTTAAATAAGTAAATAAATAAAAAATAAATTAATTCAGAATTAATATTTATTTCTCCATTATAATTAATACAAGTAATAATTTAAGAAATTATACGTATTTATTTAATTAGTTTTATGAACCTAAAACACATTTATTCATAAGTTAATAGAATAGTATATAATATGTTGAAGATGTTGTGTAGAAAAAAAATTTATTTAAATTTATAGTTGAAGGATTGTGCCTTGATTCTTGTTCTCAATAAGTACTCAGGTTTCAAAAATCTTTTAAAATTAATTTCATGTAAAATTTGAAGAATATTTCACAATTTTCTGAATAATCAAGTATTTTCATTACATATAATGAATATAATAGTTCTTAAATTAATAAGTATGTATAAATCACTAATATTAATATTGTATTCGATAGATCAAATCAAAAAATTAAAATAATCATACTTTATTTAAGAAATAAATAAAACTTGAATAAAAGGAAAATAAAAAATTTTTTTTAATTCTCAATATTTATGTTACTGTTAAATTTTTCTGAAATATAGTTAAAAAAAAAAAAAAAATTAACCAACTTTCAATATTTCCATTACAATTAAAAAAATATAGAAATTTGTTTAGCAAGAAAATATAGATAAATATCTATATCAGTATATTAATAAAAATTATTTACAAATAATTCTTGACAATTAAACTCCCATAATATTAAGAGTATCGAATTAGAATTATTACACAAATATCTTTTTTTTGTTTCTTATAATCACTTCTGTTTTCGTTTACTTACCGTAATAATTATTTCGCTTGTATCACAAGTTGTAGTTACGGTTGTTATTATGGTCAAAGGAAAGGAATTTTACGAATATAAATTTTAAATAAAAAAAATTGATGTCACGTTTAAAAATAAAAATCTTATTTAATAAAATAAAGATAAAATTATAATATTTCTTTTTTCACACGTAATAATTACAGATTTTTTTTTTTTAGGTTTTTTAGAATTAGCACCGTAAAAAGTATATTTTCGAAAGGATATATGTGTGTATTTTTTCTAACGTTTAAAAAATAAATTACAAAGCATAGTTGAATACAAGAATAAATTGTAATTATACTGGTTATGTAGCGGACGGGAGTGTTTATTTATATTTTTTACGGTACATTAAAATTATATTTTGTTATTTGTTAAAGCTAATTATCAACTAATAGAATTTTCTAAGAAAAAAAAAAGTTCCTAAAAAATAGAACAGGGTGGAACTGCACAAACAGATTTATTTAAAACTGGTGATGATTTATATAAGCGCTTTTTTCTAGCTAGGAAATTACTTACTATTACCTACATTTATTTGTAAATTTTAAAATTGAGTCGAATGAAATAATTCAAAAGCAAAATTGAATGAGTAGATTAAAATCACATTTATATTTATGATATTAAAAATTTGATAAAAGAAAACATTATCGAGAGTTAGCAACAAATAAAAATTTTAAAGGTGATAAATTTTTAAATTACATAAAACAAAGATTTATTTTTAAAGCGTTAAATATTATATTTACTTTAAATAATGAGAATTTCTTCATTAATCAAGGTATAATGCCAAAATGAATACCGACTAAAAATGCTACCAATAACTTTTGTTAAAAAAATTGAAAATTTCAATTAACAAAATATATCAAAGGCTTTACTTTTGACACACAATATAATCTATTAATATTGTATTTTATTTTACTCATAATACAACAAAGCTAAATATATTTTTTTTATGAACAGTTTAAAATCAATTAAAATCACTCATTAATATAATTTATTATCAATAAAGTATCCATGATCAATTTAACAATTTTTGTTTTTTTTGTTTTTTCTTTTAGAAATACATACTCTTCGCTACGAAGGAAAATACTTTTACTTCTGTATTAAATCAGAAAGAAAAAAAATATAGATATATTTAATAACACTCTATATATAATACTTTTTGCAAGATCGCAAAATTAATATATTATTTTAATACTAAAATTATTGAACTATTAAAAAAAAATTAACTAGAAAAAAAAATTTCTTTATAGTCATATAATTTTTGAGATCGAAACTACGTAAAAATTTTAAGAAATGCGACATTATTTTATAATGCTGACGGATTCGCAGTTAATTTTGTTTTTTCAATCTACAATACAATATTTTGAAAATACTTGATTAAACAAATTTTTATTTATCCAAACAAAAACTACTTCGTTGATTAACTATCTACTAACAATCATAAATTATTATTATCTATCATTTATCTATTACAATTGTAATAACTACACTCTAAATCAATTAATTAATAAGGTTATTATTGTTATTTTTTAATTATTATTAATATTATTATAGAATTAATTTAATTATGTATTAATTATTAATCCACCCCAGCAACTTGCATAAGTAGTATATAGAGAGCAAGGCTTGCTTTAGGCATGTCTACGCAATCCTTTACTCATCTGCGTTTCTTTTTCTTAGATCTGTTATTTTTCTTGCCTACAGTTGACCAAGATGGAGAAGCAGTAGTTGAATTTGGTTTATCAACTACTTCTTTTACCCCACTGTCTTCTTCAGTATCCATTGGAACTACGTTAGCATTGAGATCATCTGATGAACTTGATCGTTCTGGTGCAATTTCATCATTTGAATCATTTTGTTTTTGTTGATGTTGCTGCTGTTCCAGCAAATCTCCACTACTGTTACTAGGTAAATTTTCATCGTTAGTTTTTAATTCAACGGTAATTTGTACATCTTCTGGTATAGCTACATCTACAGTTTCTTCGATACATTTTTCTGTATCTTTTATACACGGCGTTACTTCCATTGATGAGCTTGTTGAGATCAAAATAGAAGGATCTTCAGTAGAATTACATTTATAAGGTTCACAAGTTCCACTATTAAGGCTAAATTGACAATTTGTACTAGAAACGCGTTCAGAACCTGAAATTGATTTTTTACCACGTTTTTTGATTGGTTTATTTTCACTAACTGTTTGATCCTTTGACGTTTTTGGCTCATCAATTGAACATTCTACTGTACTACTTTTAGTTGTACTAATATCTGATTCTTTTTTCTGATCTGTTGGACACCAATCAATTCCTTCAGTTGGTCGAGATTCATTTAATGAATCAGATTTAATTACTTTACAACTTTCATTATCCACTTCAATTTCTTTGTTACGCCGTGACTTTTTCATTCTAGCAATTGGTATTTCTGGACATGGTTCCAAAATTTTACATTCAGGTATTGTAATACCACTTGCTACTTCCATCTCAGCTTTTTGCATAGCATCTATATCAATAATCTCAATAAGTTTTGATGCTGATGTTTTTTGTACAGTTGAATTTGAACTCTTACTCGTTCTAACTCGTGTCTTCTTCGGTAAGCTCTGAGACGCTGTTGGTTCTATTGATCGATCAGCAGGTTCTACACATCGATCAATTTCTTCAGCTAAATCTTTTTCAGGACTTTTACTCTTGTCCCAATTTTCTGCATGATCGTGTGGTTTCACAATAACAGTAACATCGGCTTCCGTTATTTCACTATCAATCACAACGACATCTTTACGTTTTCTTGAAGTTCTAGATTTTATCGAGGCTTTACTTATTTCATCATTTGTTGCCGATTTTTTTCTTGATTTATTTACAGGCGATTTTAAACACAGCGGTGGTGATAATTCTAATGGTATTACTGGTGACGGTGATTTATTGAGTTCGGTGAATTCTGAGTGTGCGACATGTTCAAGTTCATCATCTGACGACGTCCCAATTTTACCAGTCGACAGTGGATAAATATCTGGCAAGTTAACGTCGTCGCTTTGTTCAACGATTAACGTTTTTGCTTTTTCGTATAATTCAGTTAGCTCTGAAGTATTAATATGTTCAAGATCATCGTCTGAAATAGTACTTTTGCTACTTTTTCTTTGTCGCAACGGTGATGATTCTATTTCATCAATCGTAGTTTTACTTCGATCGCAATCCATTTTATCATCATCAATTTTCAAAATATCTTCACTATTATGAATATGCTCAATATCATCTTCATATTGATTGAGATACATTGCATCTTTCATACGAAAAACATTAGCTTCGACGATATGATAATCAATGCAATGAAAATCATCAAGTGGTGGTGGTAAATCAGATGGTAACGATGCAATATCACATGCAATTGCAGTAGCAACTGTAGCTTCCATCGGTTCTAATATTTCTCTACAAGCCTCGACAGTATTAATTCGTTCATTAAAAATATCAGGTGCTCTTAATTCAACAAACGAATCAATGGTTTCAATTGATTTACTCTCTACTACCATAACTTCAGGTTCATCGGCAACAACAACTACATTTTTAACACTGTCTTTTTGATTACGCTCTATTTTAAACTCATCATCATTCTGTTTTTTCTTAACATCTGTTGTTATTTTGCTATCAGGTGAAATATTTTTTTCTACTGGTTCAGTTATTTTAGTTTTAATAGGAACACTAGTATCTTCAATAAGAATACTGTCTTCATGTTCACGAATTAAATATTTAGGTCGTTCTTTATTTACAGTTGACGTGCGTTTATTGACCGGTAAATTAGTGGCAGTATTTTTACTAGATTTTTTAGGAGTATGTTCAGATTCTTCAATATTAAATGAATCATTTTTATTTTTAACAGATTTACTTTCTAATTTATCATATGATAATTTATTTTCAGCTAAAACAACATTTTGTTCATCATAATTAACAATGTATTTAGCCGCAGCAAAATTATGTTGAATTTGAGATTCTTCACATTTATTTAAACGACTAGACCAAGAGCTTTCTCGAGCTTGAGTCATAGGACTATTTGGAATCTCACCTTGTTCAGCACAGAGACTCAAACTGGTCGGTATATCACGAAATGCTCCTTCACGCTCGAAATCTATAGCATTATCAGCAGCATTCATAGTGGCAGCCTCAACACAAAGTGTTTTTTGTTCTTGGACATCCCGGATATTTTCGTCTGGTACACCATCGATAGCTGGTTCACTAGCCGCACGCATTTCAGCGCATATTTCTGTAATATTACGAAGTGAACTGCCCTCAGATTGAAAATCTCCGAGAGAAGCGGGTCCCTCCTCAGCGCATAAGCTCTTAGGAGCATCTGGAACACAATCTTCTTCATCATCAAACTCCTCTCTCGAACTCGCGTCTTCCTCGTCGGCCAAGATAGTTATTACGGTGCCCAGAGGGTTGACGACTTTAGTAACCGGTTGTCCCACCCTCTCAACTACCAATCGCCTCCCTAATAACAGAAAAAGCCGTTGGCAGGTATCAATAACGAAATACGCCCTCCGTTCTTTTTAAATCAAATCAAATTATTCTATTTATTTTATTTTTAATTGTTTTTTTATCATTCAAAAAATAAGATAAAGTACTGAATTTTTGAGAAATTTTTCAAGATGAAATGTTATTTATTCAAGTGTTGTCAGTAATGAAGGGATTCAATTAAATAAACTAATTTTATATATTTTGTGAAATAAGTATGCAACAAATCGTATATTCTATAAGCAACCTCATAATTATTAGATAATTTTATAAGACTAAAAATCAATTTAACAACGCTTGAAATGTTGTTTTATTTACTGTTATTACTCTTAGCACATTTTATTGAGTTTCAAATTGTTATAATAAATGAAAATTTTAGCGAAAAAAATATGATACAAAAGTACATTCTGAAAAAAAAAAAAAAAAAAAATAAGAAATAAAAATTTCTTAATATTGTCAATGAATTTCCTAAAAAAATGAATAATCTAGCATTTAATTTAAAAACTTTTAGGACAATAAGAAAAAATTTTTAACTAAAAAACGTGCATTTGTATTCATCAATTTTTAAATAAACTTATAAAAAATAAACATGAATATTGTAACAATAATATTTTCTTTGTATTTCTAATGGGATAAACCTATTTATTAACCAAAAATTAATTTCACTCAATGAACTTAGAGCAATGTTAAATTATATGGGAACAGCACAATAGGATAAAATAAAATAAATGAACGGTAATTTAATTCATGGTAAAAAATCAATTTCTTTTTTCTTAAGTATTGCTAAACCAAGATTAAATATTAAAACAACTTAATACAAAAATAAAAATAAAAAAATACATGTATAAATTAATTAAAAAATTTACCATACAAAAAAACAAGTGATTGTGATTACAGACACATTGTTGTGATAAAGTGAAACTTATTATATTCTATTATCTTGGTTTAATAATTCTCATAAAATAAAAATATTTACAATAAAACAAATCTATCAAGTTAGTGATGAAAGTATCGAAACATTATGATAATAGGAAACAATTTTAATGAAGATACCTGCCTCTGGCCAGTTCTGCCCGTTTTCAAACTTTGTGTTTTGCGTAATATTTAATTTTTCGTTGTATGCAAGAAGCTTTAAGCTTCCTCAGCATATTATTAATACCGAAAACTCGTACTTTAATTATTATTGATCGCTAATGTTATAAAAATTCAAAATTCTTAATAAATTGACAATAAACCATAATCAGTTTACAAAACTATCACTCCGCATTAAACTAATTCTTATAAATAAAACTTTTAAATATACGTTTAAAAATAGGATACTGCAAAAAAAATTAATTAAGAAAAGTAAAGGAAAAAAAAACATTGAATTAATGAAAATTAATCAGATTGCTCGAAGATATTCATTATTAAATTTGGTTCGATTTTTTACAACAATATCATACGATACTTTTAAAATATATTATTCAAACTATAATTTTAATATTCACTGATATTAAGAGAATTAATCATTCATAATTAAATTAATTATTTTATCAACGAAAAAATTCAGATAAATCTTTATAATATCAATAATCTGTTAATCAAGTTATAAGTTTTAGATATTTTAATTAATAGTAAGTTTGCATTAAAGAACTTTATTATTTTGCAATTATTATATTAATAAACATAAGAACCAAATTTTAATGAAATGATAATCGTATAATCATAAAATTTTCATTAATTAATTATTTTTATTAATTTCCAATTTTTATTTTATTTTAAATAAGTTAGAAATTAAAGTCATTACTATTATTTATCTTTAATCGTGAATTGAACAATGAAAATATTTCAAAGGACTCTTAGAAATTTGTATGTAATGTAATCAGTAAACATTTTAATAGTTTGCATATTTAAATTTTTGTTAAAATGAAATTAATCAACATTGCTTGGTAATTATCAACATGCAGATTCTTCATGACTTTGAAAAAGAAAAAAAATGTAGTAATGACTGATTTTATATTAATAGTTAACCACATTGCAAAATTTATGTTACCTGCATAATGTTATTAATACTGAGGTTATTGTCAGGATAATGCAAATATTTTTTTTTAATTTCAATCAAGTACGAAAATTCAACAAACAAGTGATAACTGATAATAATCATACCTGGTGCACGATGAGCAGCTGCTGATGTCTCAAGCATCGCCTCTGCAAGATCCTCACGAAGTTGATTTTCTCCATTGCCTATGCCAACACCATCATTTTCTACTGAATTCTCAAAGGTTTCAGTCAATCTCGGTGACTGTTCATAACTGCCTAAAAGATTAGTTACAACTTAAATTATTAATATATTTAATTAATTAATGATTATTGATTAATTTTATTGAAAACTCACTTCCTGAGCCATCAATAACAACAGGCACTAAAGGTCGAGATGCAGCATGAGGCATATTAACAGGATTTGATCGTGCTGGCCGAGATCCTCCAATTATTCCGATTTCTACGGCTTCGGATTCTGCCACATTAATCCTAGAAAAATTTTTTATTAATAATAAGTTCTTAAATTACCACACAATGAATTTAATCATTTTAAAATAAAGTAATTCGAATGTATTCACTTACCCACTAGATGTGTTGTATGTTTTAAACACAAACTGTGGACCCATCCATAATCTACGATGTGGTCCTGCATGAGTTACAATTTCCACTTGACTCAACCAACGATCTTCTGCACTATCCAAACTCTGAACGCTCCTTGGTGATCCAGAATAACAAAACAATGGACTCATTGAAGAAAGCGGAGGAAGTATTTCAAAAGAATTTGGCATTCTCAGCAATGGCCACTGTCCTTTTGCTTCGACTTCTAATTCAATTGTAGTGTCATCACATACTTTTTCTTTCGGTACACCTAAAATAAAATTATCGTTAAATTTTAAATATTTAATTATATATTTATGTTTAAATAAATTATTTTACAGTAATTGTAATAACCTGTAGCTGGTTTTGGTTCTAAATCATACTGAATCATATTTCCATGACATGCCATTATGAATAATGAGTCAATAGCCCGTTTAGAAACTTTATTTGTTGACTCTCTTTGTGTATAAATCCATGCTCTTGATGGTGCAAAACAAGCACAAATTTTTAAAGGTAGTGTTCCATTATCGTCAGAATGTAACCGTTGTCGTTGCTGAGGTCTACTAAATAAATATTTTTTTTTTTTAAATACATTTTTCAATTAATTAATTTACTTAATACGTGTAAGTATAATAAGAGTTTATAAATATTTTCCGACGTAAGTCATTAAAATTTTCAGTTTATTGACTATCCAGTCTAATACAACAATTTTTTTTTCTCTAATTTTTCGTAATATTGTTAACCTGTATTTCTTTCCAGTAAAATTTATCTTTAATGACAAATTTAGATATGAATTGAGAATAAAAATTGTTTATACCTGGAAGGAAATACAGGCTAACAATATTACGAAAAATTAGAGAAAAAAAAATTGTTGTATTAGACTGGATAGCCAATAAACTGAAAATTTTAATGACTTACGTCGGAAAATATCTATAAAGTATTATAAACAAGTCTTTAGAAAAAGAATAAATATTAAAAAGTATAATAAGAGTGTTAATTTACCTTGGTTGAGATTGATTATTAGTGTGATTTAACGTAGAAGGTTGACGAATCTGCGCTAATGGATGAAGAATCGTTGGATGTGGATACGGCGGGAGTCTTGGATTAGAATACGGGTAGACAGAAGGTTGCAATTCAGTATGAGAAACGGGAGAATGAGACCTTGTACCATCATCAGTAAGACCGGCACTTTTATGGAACCTGGAGAGCCTGTTCACAACATGAGGTGTAGAATGAGTTCTCATACCCACAGGTCCACCATAAGGAGCCACTGGAAATACATGAGTTGTTCCGCGAACCGTCGATACTGCTGCCCATCTTGTGTCACTTGAGAAAACCATATCCTAAAAATTTAACACATTTCAATTCATTAATAAAATATTTATGCAATTAAATTATCTTTACTAAAATTGTCATTGTATAGTACAATCAATTAATTTTACAATTATGTTTACTTACTTGTACTTTAGCTGTAGTATCACCACGATGTAAAACATAAAGATGATGCACGGCAGCTAATGTTGGTCCACCAGGATGAGGTTGTATTCTAAATACATGAAAATCATGTCCTCGTCTATCAGCAGTCATCAAAATAGCTCCAGTTAAATCGAATGTCATAGCAACAATAGCGTCACTATGAGCAGTGAAATGAGCAACCACTGTTTCAATAGCCGGATCATCAAGCTCTTTTTCTTCTTTTATTGCATGTAAATCTAGTATTGTAACGACGCCAGGTTGTGTGATATCGCTACCACTGTTATTGATTATCATAGGAGTCACTGAATTTCCAGTTAAACTCGAGGCTACTGTCTCACCAAGTCCACGTAATCCTTTACCCAATGATTTAGCTGCGTACAAAACTGTTGCTGTATAACTTTGTACACCTTCACCTTCACTTCCACCGCTACTACGTCGGGCGGGTATTAACTTCTTCTCACTAAAAATAATATTATTGATGTTAAAAATTTATTTAATAAAAAAATGTAAGTCATGTATAATAAGATATAAAATCCATTTTTTACCTGTAAGCAAACCATCTTGTTCCAAGAGCAACGGGATTAGGATTTAGACCAGGGCACGGGTAACAAGTTGTTACAGTTAAAATATCTTCAAATGTTCGAGCATCAAAAACAGCTATCTTCTCTGAAAATGTAACTACTATTGATCTTTTATTTGCTAAGACATCACAAACAGAATTTTTGAATTTGATGCTTTTTAACTGTTCTCCAGTTCTCAAGGAAATAAAATTAACACTGCAAAATTGAGGTCCAGGCCCAGCAGAATCACATATAGCTATTATTGGTCGTTTTTTTTCATACAGGTCAGCATGATCTTCAACTATTTTCGGGTCAGGTAAAATTCTTAGAATACGAACAACACTCTGTCTCCACGATAGAACTTCAGTTGCTTCGCCAGATGCTGCTATTAGCCAAACCTTTAGTTATAAGTAAAAAATATATAATTAGAAATATTTGGACATATTTTTAAATAATATATTTATATTTTATATACCTGTACACCAGTTGTGTACCCCAAAACCAACAGTAATGGTGGTGTACTAGATCCTTCGACATAATCAGGAAAGAAAGATGGATCATTGACATCTGCATACTCAAAGCGAGCCCATGTTATTGATTCTTTGTTGTCTGAGTTAGGTGAACCAGTATACGCCTGCAATAATCAAATTTTTACATTAATATATTTCATTTAATTAAAATAAATACTATTTGTTTATCGTTAATACAAGATTTAGGAAAATGTGTTTAAAGTATTATATTTTAAATAGAATCAAGATAAAAAAAAGAGATGTTATGATATAATAACGTACTTGTGGAACAATGTCATTGATGATTCCAGCAACACTATCAATTATTGATCGATCACTAATCGGCTGAGGTGAAACTACTTGGATACCCCGATGAAGTCCTCTTCTTGGTGAGTCTGCAGACATCTTGCTTTCATTAATTAATTGCCTATCTGAAACAAATAAATGATAATAATAAATATTTATAAATGTAATATATTTATTAAATATACTAATAATTTATTTTATATTTCTTCATAAAAAAAAAATAAGTTAAAAAAAATCATGTGAAGTGAAAGGCTAGTTTACTGAGTAATATTACAGATAAATAATGTGATTTCATAATTATTTAATCGTGGCAAACGTACAGACTAAATTAGCAACAATCGAGGGCATGGAATATATTTTTCTTGACTCTACCGATGATAAATATTTTTTTTTATGTAACAGAACAGAAATAAATAAGTCGTAATTAATAAAGTAATAGAAAAACCAGCTTTAGAACTTATACGAGATGTTAATAAATAAAAGTGTTCAAATGTCAGTTTGTTTCTAATTCCTACGCATGATTCTACATTATATCTTTATCTGATTTGACATTGACGTGTCGAGAAAATATTTACAAAAAATTAAACAATTTCATCAGTAAAGTTTAATAACAATACACTTGTTTATTAATTTATTCAATAATAAATAATTTTTGATTATTTAAAAAAAATAGAACAAACAGTTGATAATATTTATATAAAATGAAATAAATTTTTCCAAAAATATACTATTTTTATGATAGATATGTTGTAATTACGTAAAAGTCATCGGGAACACAACAGGTACAATATAGTCAACAAAATGTTCCTTGACATTGAGAAAATGAGTGATTAAAAATCAATTTCGAATGAATAGCTAACTGTGTATCAACACAAAATTCATCGACTGAAACATAAATATTTAACTATACATTGTACATCTGAAATCTAATAACATCACATAAATACTACATGATAAAGTAGGAGCCTATTTTAATGTCAACAAATTACTACAGCTGTTACGTATTTTAAAATGAAAAAAAAAAAAAAAAAAAAAAAAAAATTATTTTGATCAATAAAAATAACATCATTTTATAAACATTGCCATGAAGAAAATAATAATAATTATTATCATTGTAAAAACATACTTGAATAAACGTCGCAATGTAATAATTAAAAATAGACAAACAAGCGCTTGTCATAACAAAGAAACTTCAAGTTCAAACGTCATTTTTAATAACATGAACATAGACCTGATCTAATAGAGACTATTTTTATATTAAAAATAACAATAATATCTACTGTACATTGTCAAAAACTTACTTAACAAAAATATTTATATTTCCATTGTGCAGAAATAGATAATCACTATCCGAAATCTCATTGGATTTATAGAAAACAATTATTACGACCTTCTACTGCGTCATACTGTGTTCAACTGACAGACACAATTTAATGGAGTACTTAGTACACTGTATGTACTGCTGTGTTGCAGTGAAAAAAAGAGAGATGTGGTGATGATGTCACCGCGCGTAGTGATTTTAAAATGTCAGAATATAAGTAAGTAGTCAGTAGTTATTTATGTATACTTTCCTTTGTTCTATTGATTATCGTAAATACATGATATTAATTGTCGAACAAATGAAATAATTTGTTTGTTTTTATTTTTGGTGTAACTATTGATATTAAATAATCAATTTATTGCTATTGTTAAATAAGATATTAATAACAAAGCACTAGGTTCTTTTTTCACTCCAATAAAAACAATAATCAGCTGATTGAATGACGATGCTCAACACAAAGCAAAATTCGTGACCTCGTTCAATAGTCAATCCTCTGCTTACTATTTATGTTACTAGAGGCGTTGGGTGATGATATAGCAACCAATCAAAATTTTCACTTATTTCTAACAGTGTTTTTAAACTAT
Organism: Cotesia glomerata; assembly: GCF_020080835.1. Taxonomy (NCBI): domain Eukaryota; kingdom Metazoa; phylum Arthropoda; class Insecta; order Hymenoptera; family Braconidae; genus Cotesia; species Cotesia glomerata. The sequence goes on from NC_058160.1 coordinate 6,730,543, forward strand.
CTTTACGAGAAAACTTTTATTACAGATTCGCAAATCAACAATATGGCTATATCTTCAGATAAAAATTTGAAAGCTAGCTGTTTGAGCAAGAGATAACCAGAATTGATGGCAACAACTGTAAAAATATAAATAACAAAAATAAATCAGTATTAACATAAAAGGTAAAAAAAAATTAACTTTATTTTATAAAATATTATATCATATTTAAATGTTAAATCTTCAGATTTAGTTCATTTTTTATATTTTGATTTTTTTATCATATTGAAAATAACAGGTGTTCAATAGTTTGTTGACATCAATTGATTACTGATTATTAGAAAAAAAAAATTCATTTTTTAATTTATTCTTTATCAATATTTTATTTATTTACGTGAAAGAATTATTAGATGTTTACTGTAATTTATCCAATAGACATTTTATAATTTTTATAAGCACATATCTTAAATAATCATAGAAAAAACTTATACATGCATAAAAAAAATTTTTTTTTAATCGTGAGCATAATTTATGATTATTGTTTTCAATTATGGAGTGTTTCTAAAATCACAAAATTATTAAATAACTGCTATTATTAATATCATTTTAAAATCTTTATTCAGTTATGGCTGTAAGACATAAGTACCTATATTTAGTACATAAACAACACCCATGAACTGACTGATTGTATTTATAAGTGATATTATTTTTAAAACGTCAATAATATATAAACAATTTTTTTTTAGACGCAGTAAAATGCTAATGAATATCTTCATTGCCGACTTGTATATATTTGACATCAACAAAAACATGAAAAAACAGCCACATGTAATAACCTAAAAAATATGAATATTATGTACATAAATATTGGAGCATATTTTTACTAAGAATATTTATTAAAATGACTAAACATTCAAACAAACTTTCAACTGATACAAGTTCAAAGAGTGACCAGTTAAAACCACATAATGAATTACTCAGTAATCGGGCACTTTATATAATATTTATTCTTGTTTCTACAGTAAAATTTTTATTAATTCCAACATAGTAAGTAAAAAAGTTTAATTACTTATCTGATTTGAAATATTTATTATTATTTTATTGATTTTTTCAGTCATTCAACAGATTTTGAAGTTCACCGTAATTGGCTTGCAATAACATACAGTCTGCCGATAAAAGAATGGTACATAACTGCTAAGTCAGAATGGACCTTGGATTACCCTCCTTTTTTTGCATGGCTGGAATTTTTATTCAGTCAAATTGCCAAATTTGTTGATCCCGAAATGCTCAAAATTGACAATCTGAATTATGACTCACCTGAAACGATATTTTTCCAAAGAACAACGGTCATCATTGCAGATTTGATGTTTCTATATGGAGTTCGAGAGTAAATATATTTAGCATTTAAGAGAATAGCCTTAATAAATTGAATTTATTGCATGCTAAATGATTTCATTACAGAATTGGAAAAGTATTTTGTAACTCCCAAAATAATTTTATGGCATTTGGTTGTTTATCATTGTGTAATATCGGTTTACTGATGGTTGATCATATACATTTTCAATACAATGGATTTTTATTGGGAATACTTTTATTGTCAATAGCAAAAGTTTGCAAAAACGAAAGTGTAAGTACCTAAATGATACTCAGCCCTTATTAAAAAAAAAGATTTAAAACGATTCAACCCATGCAAAATGTATATCTATAAATTTGTCAAGTTGAATCTTTTTTAATCGCTTTGAGCCATTTCGAATATTTTCAATAGTATATTACACCCCTAGGGAAGTAAAGTAAGAAAGGTCTCAGATCACATGCAATGATTCCCGACGAAGGCGGAAAGCGGCAACTTTGTTTAGCGCAGCGGGGCTGAAGTTGCCGCTTTACGCCCGGAGGGGAAAAAATCTCTTTTTCTAATCAGGGAGCTTACTTTTTGATACTACGGTGTTTAAAAAAATATACATTTGGCATTTTAATCGTTATCTTGTAAAGAAATATTTGTAGGATAAGTTTTATTTATTTATAAATTTTTTTAGATTAGTATTTTACAAGGAGCAGCGTGGTTTGCAATTCTGTTAAATCTCAAACATATTTATTTATATGTAGCCCCAGCGTTTATTGTTTGGTTACTTAAATGTTATTGTTTTAGAGATAATAAATTTTTTACACGATTAACTCAACTTGGAGTGATCGTGTTAACAATCACATTTGTTTCTTTTGGGCCGTTTTTATCTCAATTGCCACAAGTGAGTATTTTAAACATTTATGATTATCTTCAATTAACAAAGTTCAACTTTTTATAATTTACATTTTTCAAGGTGTTTTCAAGACTTTTCCCGTTTAAACGAGGTTTAGTACATGCTTACTGGGCTGCAAATGCCTGGGCGTTGTATATTGGTGCAGATAAAATATTGTCCGTAATTTCAAAACGATTTGGTTGGATAGCAACTACAAAAACTGCATCAATGACTGGTGGTCTAGTACAAGAAGATACCTTAGCCATTTTACCAACTCCTACGCCTCTTGTTACATTCGTTGCTACACTTTTATCAATACTGGTATTTATTTAATTAGTTATTGAAATGGTTATGATATTTTTACAAATTAACTAAATACTTTAATTTTTTATTTTAGCCTGTTATTTTTTTAATATTAAAGAAGAAACAAAAACATCTACATCGAGAAGATTTTGTAAGATGTATTATTTTATGTGCATTAAGTTCATTTATATTTGGATGGCATGTCCATGAAAAGGCAATTTTAACCGCAATCATTCCATTAAGGTAAGTAATTAAAATGTGCAAACAAGTATACATTATTTAATAGCTTAAATAGCAACGTTAATTTTTTTATTCACTTATTTTTAGCCTTTTAGCTACTCTCAATAAAAATGATGGTAGAATATTCATGATCCTGAGTTCAGCAGGACATACAGCTATTCAACCTCTTCTCTTTCCATATGATTTAACTTTATTAAAAATTTTAATGCATTTTATTTATTCACTCGCTGAAATTTTATGCTTCCAAGAACTTTTTAATTCATCACTATTAAAAATTCACGAGTGGATATATGTGATAATTTTACCTTTTATAACAATTTATGAAACTGTTATTCATAAAATAATTTTTGGACAACAATTACCATTTCTACCACTGGCTTTAACTTCAATTTACTGTGCAATTGGTGTTATTTACTCATGGGTACTTTATTACTATGTATTTTATACTAATTGTACCGTGACTGACATAGAAAGCAGTAATGTGAAAACAAGTCAAAAAGTACAAACTAAAGTTGATAAATTAAAAAAACGCAATTAAATGATTTATAAAAAAAATTAAAAAATTTATAATAAAAATCTATAATGAAAATGCAATTGTTGTTATTTAGTATTTTTTTTTATTTTTATTTTGACTAACTTTTAATTTTTACATAAATATATCTAATAAAACTCTTAAAATTATGGACAATTAATTTTATTGCGAACTAAAACTTTTATTAAAATATTCTATAGATTCACTTATAGCAATATTTTTTTTTAATTAATAAATTATCATTTTTTTCTTAATGTAAAATAAATGTTAGAATAATCAATTTAATAAAACACGTTTGTATGTGTTTAAATGCATGCCTACAATACCTTCTTTCAGTTTCACATATATGTGCAGATGAACTTTTGTATGTGTGATTTCCCACCTGCAGTAAAAAGACAGCGTTCATTTCTATTTAGTATATGTTATAACCTCTCTCAAAAATGGCTTTAATTATCTTGATATTATTTTGTACATAATAATGATATAGTTACATTAAATAAAAGAGTACTTACAAAAATACATAAAAATCAAAATATTTTATAGTATTTAAATTTGTTAATAGTGATTGAAAAAGTGCATTACTATAATTTTTTTACATAAAATATTATAACGTAAGTTTGTTTAGGTAATAAATCATAAAATTGAGCCGCAAAATTTAAAACACTGTTGTCGCTAATTGTTTATAGATATTCTACTTTAAAGTCTTGTTTATTTTTATAGATACATTTTTTTTATTTACAGAAAACAATATTCATGTAAAAAATAAACCTCGTGTCAGTGATAATGTCTTCTGTCCATCGAACATTTGCTTATAAATTAAGCAAGCAACTTGCTGCTGATGTTCGTCGGCATATATCAAATTCTTCGTCATATTCAAGAGAACTTTCCAAGAGCGAGAGTAATGCAAGTGGATTTTCATCATCTGTACGTCAAATTAAAACGTCATAATATTCTCATACTCGTATATTTCTACGTATCTTAACAAATTTAAATTAATATATAATAATATTTATTTTAAATTCTCAATAGATTTCACTCTGCGAAGTATATGAACCAGTAGACTATGAAGATTTTCTAAACCAACATCTGTTGATCATTGAACGTGATCCATTACGGTCAATATTAGATTTTCCACCCGATGATGTTGAGCTAAGAGTTGTCAAGCGTAAAATTCGTACAGAAAGTCCTGTGATTCCATTTGAATCTCTGTAAGAAATTAAATTTATTTTTAACTCTAAAAATTTTTTAAATATTTATTTATCATAAAATTTTATTACTTTTTTTTTTTAACAGCGATACAGTTAGTCCTTATGTTCGGAGATGTATTGAAACTTTTGTGTCTGACTGGATAGTTATTCATCGAAAATATCGCAGGAAAGCTTCTCCAATTGCTCGAGAAAGGCTTCTTCTAGATACTCCTCGACAAGATTTTGAAGTCAGTATAAAATTTTGTTAATAATTACTTTAAAATGTAACAAGTCTATCTATGCATATTGAAAAATTTTAATAAATATTTTATTATATATATTTTTTTTTCATTTAACTTGAAACAGGTTGATCAAGAAGATATTCTTTATAATTCTCCAAATGATGAAGACGATATATCAAGTTCATTGGATACACCACGAGGTTCGTGGGCTAGTTTAGATTTACGTCATTCGCAGCATGACCCTCTTTTACCTGGTTTACTTGATCGAGTTTCACCAGAAACGATTGATCAAATAAATGAGCAAAAACGATCAGAAGATCGACAGGATGCGATATTCCCACTTTACACTCCGCCAACGTCTCAAGATGATGAGTGGCAAGAAAGTAGTCCAGCATTAGAACCTGGTGAATTATTTTCTCATAAAATACTCGTTAAATGTCTTCAATTGAAATTAGAATTAGAAGTGGAGCCAATATTTGCGAGTTTCGCACTCTATGATGCCAAAGAAAAACGAAAACTTTCTGAAAATTTTTACGTTGATATGAATCCAGAACACTTAAAACGAATGCTCGGTAGCCATATTGCTTATAGCGATGCAAGTACTCTGGCAAGAAGCTGTGTCTTTAGCATCAGTAAACCAAGCCCTGATTTATTTATAGTAGTTAGATTGGAAAAAGTACTACAGGGTGATATCTCGGAATGTGCTGAACCTTATTTACGTGATGACAAAAATAGAGATAAGGTTAAAGTAGCCGCTGCTATCGCTTGTGAACGTTTGGGACGTTATAGAATGCCCTTTGCCTGGACTGCTATCCATTTGTCAGCCGTAATAGGTGGTGGCAATGGTGGTGGTTTGGATTCTGAAAGCAATGGTAGTGCTGGGTCATTAGATAGAAAATCTGGAAGCTTGGAGCAGTGGCGTAAAAAAGTCGAACAGCCTGTGCGACGAGGCTCTTTGGAACGTAAAAGTTCTGACAAACGACGTAGCTGGTCGCCAGATGATTTTGCTAATTGTTTGGATAGTTTTCGACCAATAACATTGACTGTCTCTAGTTTTTTTAAACAGGAAAGTGAACGATTGAGAGACGAAGATCTCTATAAATTATTGGTTGAATTACGTAGACCTGGATCTAATTTGAAACGATTAAAATGCATACCGGGTATTCTTAAATTGGATTTAAGCCCAAAGCCTGATGAATTACCACGTTGTTTAGATCCAGATTTAAGAAGACTTATACCCTATCCAGATGAAAAAAATAGACCAATTAAAGAAGTTCTTGAGTTTTCTAGTGACGTCGTTATACCTGAGTTAACTTATCGTAATTTTCTTTATATTTATCCGAAAGAAGTTAATTTTAGTTCAAGAACTGGATCAGCGCGTAATATAACTGTTAGAGTCCAATTAATGGGCGGTGAACAAGAAGCTGATGCATTAACAGCAATATTTGGTAGATCATCTTGTCCTGAAATGACTCACGAATGTTTTACTTCCGTTTCTTATCATAATAAAAATCCAAACTTTTATGATGAAATTAAAATACGTCTTCCTGCTGATTTAGGCGCTCGTCATCATTTATTATTTACCTTCTATCATATTAGCTGTCAGAAAAAAGTTGAGCAGCCAAATGTCGAAACACCAATTGCTTATACGGTAAGTACACTTTTTAAGATTTAATCAAATTAATTAAAGAATTTTTTATGATATTGAACAAATGAATTAAATTCTATTCAGTGGTTACCTCTGTTACGAGATGGACATCTTCAATTTGGTGAATTTACATTACCTGCTATGCTCGATCCCCCACCATCTAATTATTCTTACATAGCACCTGATGTGCTATTACCTGGAACTAGATGGGTTGATGCTCATCGTGGAGTGTTTAATATTATTATTGAACCAGTTTCAAGCGTACATCTTCAAGATAAATATATTGATAGGTATTCTATGCTAATGTTTATTATGAATTCTTTTCAAGACTTTTCAAGAAAATTCATTATTGTTTGTAAATTCTAATAATGATTTAAAAATTTTTCCAGATTTTTATCTCTCTGTGGTTATTTAGAAACGGGACAAGTACCTCCAAGAATCGGAGAAACTGGAATGGAAATAGAATTGAGATCATCGTTACTAGAATTATCTCGAACATCAAACTCAGCTTTAGTACGTTCTCTTCCTCAGTTACTCGATCAATTAATATCATATTTAGTGCTACCTCCAACATTACCGTCATGTCCAATAAATATTGCCGCGGCATTATTTGAAGCGATAGGCCTTCTAGCAAAAAATATAACAAATTTACCAGACGGCCAGGTTGATGTTCACGGTAGGCACACTCTTTTAGCGACGTATGCTGCATATCAATGCTCTCTACCACGGATGACATCATCACCGAGACTTGCTCGTTCACGGAGTAATCCAGATTTATCAGTTGAAGATTTAGAAATGGAAATTCATGCTCGTGGTTTAGATCGTACCGCATCAATGCGTCAAGAATCACCATTAATAAATTGTCCATTAATCAGGAGATTACTTCACGAAGAATTAGCTTTACATTGGGTTGTTTCAACTGGACAAGCTCGTGAATTGGCGATAATTCATTCATGGTTTTTTTTTGAACTCATGGTCAGATCAATGGTAACACATTTATATGAAACTGGTAATTTAGATGCTCCACGAAAAATAAGATTTTCACCGCAATATTGTGATGATATTTCTACTTTAGTTGATGTTTTGACAAATGAAGTGATAAATAGATATATTAAAGATCTTAAAACAGCATACAATTTAATATTTAGTTTGGCAAATTTTTTATCAGACTTGCTATCGATTATGGATCGTGGATTCGTGCTCTCATTAGTCCGAACAGCATGTTGTTTATTATCTGATGCAACAATTCACGTTCCCGATTCAACTACACTGTTTTCACTTAAAATGGATTTTATCAGAACAGTATGCTCTCACGAACATTATGTTGCATTAAACCTTCCATTTGGTACTGGTTATACTTCTGGATCAGCACCAGCATCTCCAAGTCCTTCTGTTAGTAGCAGCACTGGAAGTCTTATTTCTACACTGGTACCTGGTAATTGTGCTAGATTTGCAGAATTGAGTCAAGAATTTCGTCAGCAGCATTTTCTTGTAGGTTTAGTATTATTAGATTTATCAACAACTCTTGAAATACCAAATCCAGTGTTACAAAGTAAAGCTATAGGTTCTGTAAGATATCTAATGACTTGTCATGATAAAGATCCAAGATATTCAGATCCATCAGCAAAAGCTCGTGTAGCTGTTTTATATCTTCCATTGTTAAATATTATTATGGATTCATTACCACAACTTTATCAATGGGATTCAAAAAATAAAAGTTTATATCCTAATGGCTCAAATTCAATTACACAGTCAGTAGCGCTTGCTATTGCCGGTGGTAATTCAGCGGATGTTTCTAGTCTTTACTGTCGAGTATCTTTGAGCTCAGAAACAACACGACATTTACTTATGTGTTTTTTGTGGGTTTTAAAAGGATTGGAGCGCAGTGTTCTCACTCAGTGGTGTTCTGAGTTAAATTCAAGACGAGTTTTATGTCTACTACATGTACTTAATATTTGTATTGCTGCATTTGAATACAAAGGTAAAAAAGCTATGAAAAGAGTACCACAACAAGTTGCTGCGTCAGGTGATATTCGTTCGAGATTAGAGGACGTGATACTTGGTCAGGGTAGTGCAAGAAGTGAAATGATGTTACGACGTAAGGAACGAATTATTGGTGATAAACTCAGATGGAGAAAAGATCAAATGGCGTATAGAACCAATGAGCCAGCTGAAGAACGAGTTGTCGAGCAAGATGCTCATATCGAAGGTGCTTTAGCAGCTGAGGCCTCTCTCATTGTACTTGATACTTTGGAAGTTATTGTTCAAGCTGATTGTGCTGGTGGTGCAATTAATGGTGTATTAAAGGTACTTTTGAGAGCTTTACAAAGAAACCAAAGTACCTCTGTACTGCAACATATGTTCAATACTCAACGTGCACTTGTTGTTAAATATCACAGTGCATTTTTTGACGACGGAAGCGAAAGATGTGGTAATCTTTGCTTAACGTTACTAACTCGGTGTAGTTCACCATTGAGTGCAATTCGGAGTCATGCAGCTGCTAGTTTGTATCTTCTTATGAGACAAAATTTTGAAGTTGGAAATAATTTTGCTAGAGTTAAAATGCAAATGACAACGTCGTTGTCGACTCTTGTTGGCCGTGGACGTGGACCTAGTGAAGGTGCGCTACGCCGAGCTTTGAAAACTGTTTTAGTTTACGCTGAAAGAGATACTGAATTAGCGAATACCAGTTTTCCTGAGCAGGTTAAAGATTTATTATTCAATTTACATATGATACTCTCAGATACCGTTAAAATGAAAGAGTTTCAAGAAGATCCAGAAATGTTATTGGATTTAATGTATCGTATTGCTAAAGGCTACCAAAGTTCACCAGATTTACGTCTAACTTGGTTAGCAAATATGGCGCAACAACACATGGAACGTAAAAATCATACAGAAGCGGCAATGTGTTTGGTTCATAGTGCTGCACTTGTTGCCGAATATCTTCATCTGCTAGAACCAGGCAGTGGCGGTCGGCCTATAGGGGCAGTTGCTTTAAGTTCTGTTTCTACTAATGTACTAGAGGAGAGTGCAGTTGGAGATGATGTTCTAGCACGTAGAGAAGAAGGATTATGTCTTGGGCCTGATTTCTCAGAAAGTGGACTTGCTGGGTTACTGGAGCATGCCGCTAGTTCTTTTTTCGCTGCTGGAATGTATGAAGCTATCCCTCATGTTTATCGTGTACTGCTTCCGATTGCAGAAACTGCATATGATTATAAAAAACTGGCCAATATTCATGGGTAAATATAATTTATTTATATTTAAATATAGTATGCTTTCACTTTTATAACACGTATATTTTTTATAGCAAACTCCATGAAGCTTACGCGCGAATTGATCAACTGTCAGGTAAACGGGTATTTGGAACTTACTTTAGAGTTGGTTTTTACGGCAGCAAATTCGGCGATCTTGATGGTGAAGAATTTGTTTATAAAGAACCGACTCTTACGAAGCTTCCTGAAATATTTTCAAGACTTGAAAATTTTTACATCGAACGATTTAGTGTCGACAATGTTGTCATAATAAAAGATTCTAATCCAGTAGATGTTAGTAAATTGGATCCTGATAAAGCATATGTTCAAATTACTTATGTAGAGCCATATTTTGAAGCATATGAGTTGCGACACAGACCAACAATTTTTCATAGAAACTTTAATATAAGTAAATATTTTTTTTTTTTTTTATTCAATTTAATCAATATAGCATTTTTCAAATTTGGGTTAAATTTATTTTATTTTATTTTCATAGAACGATTTATTTACGCAACACCTTTTACTACAAGTGGAAAAGCTCATGGTGAACTCAAGGAACAATGCAAAAGAAAAACAATTTTGACAGTTGCCACGTATTTTCCATACCTCAAAACACGTATACGAGTTGTGGCTCGAAAGCAAATTGTACTTAGTCCTATTGAAGTAGCAATTGAAGATATTCAGAAAAAAACAGTTGAAGTATATAAATTAATTTTTTTAATATTTACAGTAATAAAAGTAAATTATTGATTAACTAAAAAAACATTTTTTTATTAGCTGGCTACTGCTACAAATCAAGATCCACCGGATCCAAAAATATTACAAATGGTACTTCAAGGTTGTATTGGTACAACTGTTAATCAAGGACCAGCAGAAGTTGCTAATGTATTTCTCTCAAATATAAGAGAATCGAACGTACATCCTTCAAGATTTCAACATAAGTTACGGCTTTGTTTTAAAGATTTTACAAAAAAATGTTTAGACGCATTACGTAAAAACAAAAATCTCATTGGTCCTGATCAACGTGATTATCAACGTGAATTAGAAAGAAATTATCAACGTTTAACTGAAAAGTTAGCGCCTCTTATTACTTGGAGGTAAAATAAATTATTAGCTAAATTTTTTCTATATATTTAATTGTTATATTGATGATAAATAATTGATTTATTTACAGCGGGTCTCCTCCGATGAATCAAGAATCTCCATCATTAACATCTTTACTCTGGTAGAAGTTTGCTTACTGCCATAATAAATTAACCAAAGACGTCAAGATACTCATATAAAGCATTTTGATACTTTTTATTCGAAGACTTTTGTAATTTACAAAAACAGTAAGATATACCTAATAGTATTTTGGTGATCTATTCATATCTTTAATTTTTTTTTTTTTTTTTTTCAATGATATTAATTGTTTTAAACACTTAGTAAAATCCATCAATATCTACATCACATTCAATAGTTAATTGATTTATTACTTTAAGTATCGAGTACTTACTACAAATAATTTAGTCATGTATATTTTATTATTATACTTATTAACAGCTTGCTAGGATTTTCCAACTTAAATCAAATGTAAAGCATTTTTGTACACAATTTTATTTAATCGTACTTAAAAAATTTTTTTTTAATTTATTAATCTAGTATCTAAGTAGTCAAATTTGGCTTAAGCTTTTTTATACAAATGTCGTAAATAAATTTAAATATTTTTAATTTATCATATTAATAAAGACTTGAATTTTTTTTTTTTTTAATTTATTTGAATTATTACATTGAGAAAAAATAGTTTTTTATATCAAGATTGAATGAAAAATACAAAAAAATAATAAGCAAACTAAACATAATCATCATACTTTTATACAATCTTTTCAAGTTATGTTATCATGTTGGTTGCGGTTTGTTGAGAAAAAAGTTCAGCTTGTACGGCATTAAGAAACATCGGAACACTGTGTTGTTTTTTTAAATGACGTTCAATAAAGTGTTCAAGAGTTGCTGAAAATTGCGTTTCCAGTAAATCAACACCTTCGCCTACTTGAAAATATAAAAAATCATCCGGTGATTCAGCATATTGACTTGATAACTTGTATCGTCCTTCCTTTGTTCGATCTACTCGCCACCCAAATAATTGATAGCACGCTTGTCGATATTCGTGCGATGATGCTTTGAATACATCCTTCAACCGAGCTATTTTAATTTCATGGCTCTGTTTGAGTTCAGCTATTTCTATAGAAATTTAAGAAAAAAAATAAAATTAATAAAAATTTTTCAAATCAATTAATACTTTACGAAAAATACCATTATTAACCTTGTGCATGAACTGAAGAAACACCGATAGGTGCATCAGTATTTCCCAACTGAACTCTGGCTCGTAGTTCCTCAACCTCTCGCAAAATTGCTGCCATTTTTTCTTCAGCTTGTTGACTTGCTACAGCTGCTGGATTCATTTTAAAATGTAATATCCGTGCATTACAATTAAAATCCCCTTTAAGTACTCGGTGCTCTAATTCACCCTTGAGCTTATCAACTTCTTCTCGTAATCTTTGACACTCTTTTCTTGTTGCTGTAGAATCGACAGAGTCTAAGTCAGCTTCTAACTTTGAAACTAAATCTCTGAAATTGATAAAATCTTATTTAAGAATGGTTTATATAATAATCAAAAATATTTTGAAGTTTTAATTACCTGTAGCCTTCAAGGGCACGTTCTAATGCCGGAATGCGCTCATTAACAGTGCTATTGACATCAACTGTCATTTCTTTTTCGTATAAATCCAACTGTTGTTTATAACTGTCTCTCTCACGTGTAACTAACAACATTTTTTTCTGTAATCTACTGACAAGTTTGTTTAATCTATCTATCGACACGCTTGATTCGTTCGCCAATTTTTTAACGTCCTCATACTTTCTTTGCAAGTTTTGATTTTCTCGTTGAACTGACTCTATTCTGGAACGCAACTGACCTTCTTCAGATGTTAAAATCGCTTCAGCTTGCTGTAATCGATTAATTTCTTTTTTCAATGATAATGGATCAGCTCCAATTCCAATTGATTCATATTCTTTCAATTTTCCCATCAATTCATTGCATCTAACTTCTAAAGTTGCTGCTTGGTGCTCAACTTTTTCAGTATGTTCTAATCGTTGCATCATATTAGACATTTGTTCTTCAAGAAGTAATTTACCTTTTACAGATTCCCGCATTCCATTGATAATTTCTCTAGATGCTTGCAATTCTTTTTCTAATTCATTCGCTCTTGCTGCCCGGGTTAGAAGTGTTTTTCCTTCTTCCCACAATGATCGTTCAGATTCTAATTTCTCTATGTTCATTTTACAATTTTGAAGTTCAATCTTTTGTAATTCATATTCTTTTTGTAATACCAAATTATCCCGTAATTTTTCTTCCAATTCAGCTATTCTTTTTTCAGTCATTTCCAATTTTTCCTGCGTGTCTGTTTCAGCTTGATTTTTAGGTGATGATACTGATGATGATGATGATTCTAAATTATTTTCAATTTCATTTTCATTGGAATGTTTGGCACGTTCTGACAATTTAGAATTCTCATGAATTAAATTACTAATCTTTTGTTCCAATTCCCTTTTCATCTATTTTATAAGAAAAAAAAAAATTACTTCTAATATAACTTTTAATAAACATGAGCCAAAAAATTAATGTGAATAATTACCTGAAACATTTCACTTTCAATATTATTATGTGCTTCACGAGCCTCTTGAGCAGTCTTTCGAATAGATTCAACCCGCCATTCTAATTGTTTAATTGTTTGCTTATCTAATTCAGCCTGCATTTCAAGCACATTTTTTTCTTTTTGAAAAACTTCCTCCAGTTGATTTCTTAATTTATGGAGCTGTTGAACTGTACCTTCTTGATGCGAAAGTCGTGTCCGAAGAGAAACCACCTACAAAAAACCATCGGTTAAATTTAATTATTTAATTACTCAATAATATGTTATTATAAATGTTGAAAATTTTCAATAAAACTCATAACAAAAGAAATTAAATTTTACCTCTGCTCGAAGACGTCTCCACTCCCATGGACTTGCGGGTGCCGACTCAGCAATGCTATTACTAAATGAATCACTCATGTCATGTGTTCGTTTACGTTTTGGTGGAGTTTGTTCATCATCATGAGATGATACTGTTACAGAAGAAGTATTATCTTCAGACGAAGGTAAGCCGGTATTTCCACTGGTTGATGGAAAACTTGGCGGTACTCTCAATCTGTCACCAGTATCTAAAGTACTTGTTGTTAATGGGGTAGTAAACCCGGCTCCAGAAAGACGAAGAGGTACTCCACTATTACGACGATAACTTTCAGTAGTCGATTTCAAATCATTGAGCATTTTAATTACCGTTGTTGGATCCTGGTCATTCATCTACAATTGAATAATCATAATTGTTGTTCTTAAATTTTAAAAATTTAATTTATAACCTCAAACTTGTTTATTTAAAATAATGAATAAAAGTTAAAACGTAAATACCGTTGATATATTTATATCTGTTATATTATTGGTTACATAAATAAGTCGGTACTCATAAATAGTGTTTTTGTAAAATCCTATACATTAATATATTAAAAATAATATCGGCGTTTAAAGTTTCACAAACAACTAAACAACAAAAAACTGAAACTGGCTTTACTTTTGAAATTCGAGTTCGAGGACTTTGATAGAGAGCGTATATGTACACATGTCATGGTTGCAAAGCCACGCAAGCGCTTTTTCATATTTAAGAAAATGTAGTTAAGGCTTACTTACATGATCTACTAACCAATAAAATTAATTTATTACTTGAAATACCCAATAAAATTTATCTACTTGTCAAAAAAACTTCTATCTCGCTACATAGAAATTTGTTGTAATATGTCTGTCATATTAGAATAATCATTGTACATTTATTTATTTATTGTACTTTAATTAACGTAAAAAAAATACTTATTGAGATAAAATGAATATTTAAATAAGTGAATATAAATAGTAATTTAATTAAATTATTTAAAGCAAAAATATAATTATGGAGTTTGTATATAAAGGAATAATTTTATTGATCAGTCTCTTTCCATTTATTATAGGGGTATGTATTTATAGAAAAATTATTAATTAATATAAAATTACTATAACAGTAAAAAATGATTGAAATTAAAAAAAATTTTAATTATTTTATGACGATTTACATCTTAAATTTAATCAATTTATTTATTTATATTTTTTAGAGCGAACTAGATTACGATGGCTGGTTACATATACGTTTGTACCATGCTTTAAATGATAATTCGATACCTCATTTTACGGAAAGAGGAAACATAACAGTTTCTAGTATAAAAAATGGAGTTTCAAGTATAGCCCAAGCTGGTTTAGATCCATCACAACTGACAGCTATAAAAACTTTAGCAAATAATGATCAAAGATATCGACTAAAAGCAGTAATACGTACATATTCTGGATTTGAATCAACATATTTAACATCTGCGCCAGCAGTAAGTTTAGAGATGATAAAAATTTTTAATCATTAGGCACTGTGAGAACTATAGAATAATTATTATTTTGTTGCAGTGTCATTTACTTGGGACTGAATTTGAAGACATTTTAACAGTTTGGCTAGATATAGGAGGGGAACCAATATCAGTAACTCAAGTCTCTCCTGGTCCATGTATGACTAATTTACCAACGACAAAAATGTGGACAACTAGCGTGCAAATACGAACTCCTGATGCAGGTCCTACTCCTGATACCGCTTCATATATTTACAAGCTTGAGAAAGAAAAGGAGGCAAGAGAAAGAGGCGAAACCAAAGACAATCGATCATTCCTAGCTAAATATGTAAGAATTTATTTTTTTTTACTTTTAAAATTATAAATTAAAGTCTTGACTATATTGACTATTCATACACTAAAACATTTTAAGTAATTATTAATTAGCATAATTCATCTAACCGACTCAATAACTGACTTAATTTTTTTCTAGTGGATGTATATTGTTCCTGCACTAATTTTCGTGGTTCTTACATCGGCAGCTAATCCTGATGCCGCAGCTGGAGGTGGCGGTGGTGGCGGTCAAAGACAATAATTTTAATTCAATAGCTAATTTGTTAAAAAAATAATTTCTTTCAATAGTATTTATTTCTTCTTTGCCAAATAATGCATTTGTAATTAAAAAAAAAAAAATATAATAAAATTTATGTTACTGAAATCAGCAGACGTTTAAAAATTTTTTTAATTTTTATCATTAATTAAATTATAACTAGAAAAATATTTTTAAAAAATTACACTTTTAGTTTTTCAAATTTTCTGCATCCGAAATTTTTATTTTTTTTTTTTTTAATGAGAAAAATCCTAACAATTGTCAAATATCTGCTAATTTCATTTTCATTAAAATTTGTTCATAATTGTAGAATTTTTATTAATTTAAATATATATTTAAAATCAAATGTATGCAACTAAAGTTTTATAAGTGTATAGTAAAAATATTGATCAGCGTAACTTGGGTTACTGTCATGAAAAAATCAATATATACTTAGAAACACCTGTACAAAAGTTGTGGTTTCAATTCAAATAGGGTTTATATGTCATAATGAAAGTATAACAGCTATGACAGCATTTACATTAAATCTTGATCGGAAAATTGTACCAGCTTTAGTAGTTTGTGGCAAATTTGATGGTTCTCATGCTTGTCTTGCTCTTGCGACATCATCTGGTAATATTCTCGTTCATAGTCCGCATCGGCAACCGCCGATAGGTGTCAATGAAACTCCAGAAGAAAATTTGGAAAAACGTCTCAAATGGAATGGAGAACTTGCGGAGCTTCAAATTGGCAAACAGGTAAATATATTTTATAGAAAAAATAGTTTCATTAAATAAAATATTAATAAACATAATCAATTCTTAGATATTATCTCTCTGTACCGGTCGCCTTACAGAAGACGAAAGGGATATTCTTTTAATTGGTACTTCGACTCATATTTTAGCTTATCAAGTAGAAGAAAATGCAGATCTTTTTTATAAAAATGTAATTATAAAATTTTTTTTTTTTAATCTATTTGTCATCAAAAAAATCAGAACTAAAATTATTTATTTATACTTAACAGATTCCAGATGGTGTGTATTCTATTGTCGTTGGTAAACTTAGTTGGTTGTCAAATCAAGTTACGATAATTGGTAGCAATTGTTCCATAACAATTATCGATGGAGAAGGAAATGAAGTTTTTTGGACAATAATGGGTGGAATTGTCAGATCATTAGCTATATTTGATTTTGATGGTGATGGTGAATTTGAGGTAAAATATTATGATACTGAAATTAAGAGACATCACATGAATTTTATAATTTTTTTTATAAATAAATTATAGCAAGAAAAATTTATTTACAAAAATTCTATCTTCAGAAACTCTAAAAAATTATAAATGTAATTTTTTAAATACTTTCTAGAGCTATTTTTTTCAAGAAAAATAAAATAAATTTTCAAATGTCTTCCAATTTCACTGTCATAAAATATTAAGATATTTTATAAATTGATTAACACATTTACTCACACGATACCTTCATTTATATAGTTAGTGACAGGATCCGAAGATTGTGAAATTAAAGTATTTAAAGCAGACTTAATTTTATGGGAAATAAAAGAAACAGCACCAGTGACAGCTCTTTTAGCTTTGCCTGGTCGACAATTCGCTTATGTAGTTGACAATGGAACTGTTGGTATTTACGAAAGTGGTCAGAGATTGTGGAGAATTAAGGTAAATTTTATTTTATCATCATATTTGACTAGAGTAAGTTAATATTAGCATCTTTGCTATTTTAAAGTATTATTATTTATTACAGTCAAAGCATAAAGTTGTATCAATAAGAAGTTTTGATGTGAATGGTGATGGTAAACTAGAAATTGTAACTGGATGGAGTTCTGGAAAAATGGATGCAAGATCTTGTTTAACTGGCGATGTTACATTCAAAATACAATTAAACTCTGCTGTTGCTGGAATAGTTGAAGCTGATTATCGTCGCACTGGACGACCAGATTTAGTAATAGTTTCTGTTACAGGAGAAGGTTTTTATTTTACCATTATACTAATTAATAAAACTAAATAAAATATTAAAATTTTTCTAAATATTTAATAGTTCGAGGATATGGGGCTGGATTAATGATAAGTACACCAGAGCCAGGTGAATTAATTCGAAAGTTATTTGCAAGAAAACAAGCATTAACGACGGAGCTTAAGCAACGTGGAGCTAATTTTCAAAACTACCTTGGTTCTAAATTAGCCGTAAATATGTTTCCAAGTAAAGGTGCTGTGAGACTGGCTCTTGCTGCAGGTCCTGGTTTATTAATAAGCTGCGTTATTGTATTTGCGGAGGGTCTTTTTGAAGGCGAAACAATGGTTGTGCATCCAGCTAAACCAGAAGAAGAATTAGAAATTGAATTAAAACCTGATAAAAATATGACTGTCGATATTCATGTTAAAGTTTGTATGGGGACTGTCAATACTGATTTATATCAGGTAACTTGTTTATTTTATACTAGCAACCTGCAGTCACTATGTGACTGCCAAGATTAACGGATTATGAATAAGAAAACTTTGGCTAAATGATTTTTTGAGATTTATAATCACACTATACATAGTTTGGGTACTTTGAAATAAATTTTAAAAATAATAGTGCTATGACAGAATCAATTATAAATAATTTTATGGACAAGTGTGACGGAACAAATTTATAGAACCAACAAACTATTCAAAACTGCCTCAAAAACTTAATATAAAAAATTGGATATCACTGAAAAATATATAAAACTGTAAAAAGGTACTAATTTTTATCAAGATCTTTCTGATGATCACAAATTTTATTCTGAAAATTACATTCAAAATAATAATATGCTCGTCACAAAATTTTCTTTACTCTCTCAATTATTTAAATCATAAATTAATATCGCTGAAAAAACATCAAAACTAATTTATGAAATTTATGATGAAGATATATCCTTATAAAATTTTTCTTAGTTTTTTAATTATATAAATTAATTTTTGGCATATAACCACTTTCACATGTACAAAACAAATTAAATAAATAAACAAATAACGTTTATCGCGAAATTCAAATCTATTTAGAACTACTTCAAAGACTAATCATAAAAAATTAACTATTGCTGAACAGAATATGAAACATTGAAAAGGCACTAATTCAGGTAAAGACCTTTCCAATGATACTAAGTTTATTTTAAAAACTCATTTTATCAAATAAATACGCTGGAGACAAAATTTTCCTTATTCTTTTAATTATAAAGATAATAAAATTTCAATTATTGTACAGTTTATTTTTTTAGGTTTTTGAAATTGTACGACAGTTGCCACAATTTTGTATGTATGAAATAATCTCAAAACCAGAAAATGTATCTGAAGAGTTTAAAAATTGTGGAGTATTATTTGAGGTATTAATCTCAATTTTATTTAAAAATATAATACTTAAATAAAAGTATAAACAGTAAAACTTTTGTAATTTTTTAGATTGCTGAGAGATTAAAACGTATTGCCTTGTGGTTGAATCAATCTTTCTTACTTAGCAAAGAATTCGATGTACCAGATGAAGGCCCTGCGGCAGCATTTATTGAAATTTGGCTGCAAGGAATGAGGGATAATAAAATTCATTGTATCCGAGCGAGTGCAGTAGGGAAAGCAAGCATTCAAACAGAAGATATGCATTTCGCTGGTGATATTGTTCAGTCTTTGGCCACTTATTTAGGTATTCAAGAACTTGGAACTGAAGCAAGATTTCCAGCTGAAGAGAAAAAATTATGTACTGCTTTAGAACGCGTCAAAGGTACTAGATCTTAAAGTTACGAGATTATAAATTTTAATTCATCTTTTTACGACTCTCTTTGGTTATTAGGCTTGCGAGAAGTTGATGCTCGGTTACAAGCCGATGCAGCAGGAGACTCGAATCTTTTAAAAAATCTTGTGATCCGGTTAGAAGATGCAAGAATTTTAAGTGATGTTGGAGGTATGAAGAGACGTCTTCTACAACTCAAAAACGTTAACAGCGATCTTATGAGAGAGAATGAAATTAGAACAAATAGTAGCAGAGAACTTACATCTACTTTGAAAGAATTGAATATAGGAGTTCGCAAAGCTTCTAGACTTCGAGGTAATTTTTTAATATTAAATTTCGTTATTTATAATATTATAATTTTTATATTTATTTTAGTGGGTCGGGCTTCAACAAATACGGTCTCGAGATGTAGAGCAGCCATTCAAGATGAAAATTCTAAAGCTTTAATACAGGCATTACAAAATGGATAGTTTTTTAACAATCTCAGTAAAAATTTATCAATAAATATTTTATAAAAATTCGATAAAGAATATTCTATTGAAATAGACCACTTTTTTATGTTAAGAATTATTTAATAAATTATCAGTAAAAATTTTATAAAATAAAATATTCAATTTTTATGTACAATTAATATAACTCGTTTACTTGCAATCTACAAATTAAATTTTTCACAACATAACGCTGGTCCATTTTCTTCATACTCTTCTCGTGTTACCAGCATTGAATTGAATGTTGAATCTTGAGAAATAATTTTACCACCTTCCCAAGCATATGTTTCAGGTCTAACGATAAAAATGTATCATTTAAAATAAATACTTCAAAAACTTTATTTTAATAGAAAAAAAAAATGTAGGTACTTACTTTTCAGGTAGAGTTATATTAATATTAAACTCATCAGGAGCTAATGTGCGAAGATCTTTATAAATACGGTCTCGAAAACCTGGAAACTTAGCATTACCACCAGTCAACACAATATTTAACAACAATGATGGCCAAGTTTCTTCATCACACGCTTTTATAGAATCCATAATAGCTTCTGGAATCCCCATTTGTCGTATTCCGACATCAGACGGGTTAAATAAAATTTCAGGGATCGCAAATCTTTCATTACTTAATCTAAGTGTTTGTTGTTCTCCCTGTGGCTCTGGATCTCTAAGAAAACCACGTCTGAGGGCCGTATAATCCGGGAGAACATAATCTTTGACAATAGGATTATTTTCTAATTTACCTTTAGCTAGATCCATGTCCTTAAAAAAATCTTGCGATACAAAGCAAGAATCTTCTTTAACTTGATTGATAACATAAGTTTCATCCATAACGTGCAATTGTCTATAAGAAATAATTTCTTTTAAATGATTCGTTAATAATTTTCCTCCAACATCAATTCGGCGTATCCCTTCTTTATATTTAACTCCATTAATATAGGGAACAATATGAGTAAAACTGTAACCAGAGTCCACAATAATACTGGCTTTACATTTAGGATTGGATGATTTATAATTAACGTTAGATAAATTCGATACATTTATTTGAAGAAGGCTCTGGCATTCGTATTCTTCAAAAAAAATTTCTGTTGTTGCTTCTTGAATTGGCGCAAAGTTGAACAATGGCTCAGTTATTATAACAGAAGTTTGATTTAAATTTACTGAACAGCATTCCTTAGAAAATATATAATCCCATACTGTTTTTTGTATGTCCCAATTCACGAGATATCCTTTTTGAAACGGAAGCATGTAAAATAGACCTGATGCATCACGACAATCTTCTATTTGATTGCCCACAAATGGTCTGCGACGTTCGCTTTTAGCTTTCATGATGCAATTTGGAATTATCCTATAATAATAAAAAATTAAAAGCTAAACTGAGAAGCTACTTATCGCATATATTTTAAAATACTCTCAAAAGTGATAACATCACTTATAAGACTATCGTAATATAAATTTTAGAAAATGCATGCCAATGTTTCTTTGAAATTTATTGGGCATATTTTCAATCATTATTTTTTAGAAATATTAAATTTTTTATAAAAATGGAAAAATAGTCTAATATGTAGGAATTACAATTTTATAAACACTTAAATGTTATGAACAGAAAATTTTTTAAAAGAATGACTTACATCGGAGAATCTGTGGTAAATCCAACTTTTGCGCTATAAGCACCATTGTCGATAACAAATGTCATTTTTGTTACTTTCATAAGTTGATAATAAGAGTTTTTCAATAGTTATTGATAAAATAAATTGTATTATATAGATCAATTTCAACGGTGATATTTAGTGTAAACAAGCTAACGTATTTATAACCTCAAACTAAATAGAGTATCAATCAAGTATCGCGTCTTGAGCCATCTAGAGCCTTTTCTATGAGACTAACATAATTTACAATTTACCCTTACAGAAAGAAATGGCAAAAAAAAAAAAGTTTATCGTAAGTATCAATAATGAATGCACAAAATGACACCGAAGTTGATAGAGATTAGAAATTTTTTTAGAATTTTATAGCAATTAAATTATTATGAAAAAAATTCCACATGTGAAAATTAAAAAAAATTATTAGTGGAAATTTTTAAAGGCTTTTTTATTGTTGTAATTTATTTTTTATAAGAATTTAAAAAATAGATAGCTTCAGTATCATAAGAAAACAAATCCGGTTGATTTTTTTAATTACGAAAGACTACAGTGCTAATATTAACAAAAATAAAATATTGTTGTTTTTTAATTTCATCTACAAAAAAAATATCTTCCCAATTAAAAAAAATTTTCTATGTTCTTAGCGAGAAGTTAAAAAAAATTAATAAATATTGAGTTAATATAACAAAATGATAAAAGTTAATTTATCAAAAAATAAAGTAAAACTATAGCAGAAATTATTTATATTTATTATATAAATACAAAATCGAATAAATATAATTAATGATACTTTTGAGTGTCATATCTTTTGAATCAAAATGATTTTACATATATGTGATCAAATTTAAAAATTGACCAGACCTTATTATGTATAATTATAATTACTTACGATAAAAAAAAAATTTTTTTATGATAAAAACTACAATATAATAAGTTTGATCAATGAAATAAATTAAATACTTAAAGCAAGTATAAAACGCATATAAAGTTTTTTATTATTCCCGAAATTTTGCTTTAACTTTAGCTGGAAGGGGTACAAGATATATAATACTGTTAAAAATAACTAATGCAAATGCAATAGCTAATGAAATAAGTAAATTAAGATCCACATTTAATACTTGTGATATATTTTGCCCTTCCCGTGTAAAACGTTCAACTAAATACGCTCGACCATCTGGATATCTACACAATCCAGGTATACCAGGACATGATAAGCTTTCATTGTAAGGTAAGTTCAAAAATGACGGCATATCAACAGTAAGTTGATTCATTGCTAATGAAGCGTATCTTGTAGGCAGTGCTATTGAGATAGTTGCCAACCAATTGGGTAAATTTCTAAGACTGCGCACTCCTCCCGAACCAACAATTAGTAATATTAAAATTACATATAGTACAGTAATTGCTCCTGTTAATGGTCGCTTAATAACCATAAAAAATGCCACCGCTATTTGTTCCGCTGCTACAAAACTTGCCCAAAGAGTTCCTGAAGCATACGCCCATGAAACTGCGTCTAATTCCAATATTGGTACCAAAATCCCAACAGAAATAATTGTTGAAATAAAACTCAGTGGCAAACTAAGTAACGTGTATGAAGATAAAAACATCGCTCCTCCATACAATCCTTCCCTTTTTTCTTGATAATACCTTGCACGAAATCCCGGAACTAAAACCAATTTTCATCATACCTTCATAAATAAATTATACTTAATATTTTTGGTAACTTTTTAATTGTATTAAATGTTATCTTCTTTTACTTACATAATAATGCAGTTGTAGCTATTCCACTGATATAAAATAATACCAAACAATTGAATACAAGACCTCCTACTTGTAAAAATATTCTTGATTGCATTGGATTAGAGTTTGAATATAAAATTGTTAATAGAGATATACAGAATGGTAACATTAAAAGACGCGCAGCAAAATGTCCTAAGCCTGATTTACTAAACGAAAAAGTTGCTGCCATTCCTCTTCTGCAAAAAAAAAAAATTAGTAATAATGAATTAATAAAAAAATAAAAAAAAAGTATTCATAATAAACTTGTATCCTTACAAGTACAAAGCAAGAAGTGTAGAAAAACATCCGGGTTTAATACCACGTCCTAGTCCCTTATGTAAATATCCAACAGGTGTTTCCTTAACACTAGCAGACCCCTGTGGCGCTTCTTTAATATATAAGCTACCCTCTATTTTAAATTTTTCAACTAGATTTAATATCTGTTGATTTGATTCTAGAAATCTTTCACGTGATCTACGATCTACTGTTGAAAGGCACACTAAAAATAAACAATACGAGTAGTAATTAATATTCATACTTGGTAAGTGTTTCAAGAGTTGATTAATGCATTTATATTGTTTAAACTTACAATAATACATCAATGGATTCTCCAATTCAGGGCAAGGAAATCCAATGTAAGTGAAGTAATCCAACATACTTCTCGTTGGCCCAGAGTAAACAACAGCTCCAAGACACAAAAGTGTAACTCGACTAACAAAAGGTAAAACATCTGATCTTGGTGTTTCCATTGTCAATACAACAATTGAACCACGTCTAGTTGCGTATGACCACAGCATTGAAACAATCAAGTAAGTGTTCAGTGGATCAGTATCCCATGTTGGTTCATCAAGAAGTAAAAGCATTGGATCTTTTGCAAGCTGGACTCCTAACATCAGTCGACGATATTCCGGTTTTGTAAGATCGTTAACTGATCTATTCGCTACTTGAGACAACGCCAAGTCAGCCAACGTTTGACGAACACGAAGCTCACGATTGTTTAAATTGGCTAACCAAGTAGCATAAGTTAAAGTTTGACGGACCGTTAGGCTTGGTAATAAGTAACATCTATGTGCTACGTATCCACCATGACGTCGAAATAATTCGTGTGTCAGCAAGCTTCCGCCAAGAGTTATTCTTCCACGTTTCTCACCTCTGGCTCTTCCAGCTGTAAAAACAATCAAATTTTTTTTTAATTAAATAAATATCAATATCAAATATATACAAAAATAATTATTAAGTTTATACCGATGACATCAAGTAATGCTCGCTTTCCGGAGCCCTTAGAACCCAAAACTGCTAAAACTTCACCTCCATGAACTTTAACTGATACATCTCTCAATACTGCGGTTGGCTCGGATTTTGATATACAACTCCCACCTTCTATCAAAACTGATGTTGAATATGATACATTGGAAACATCCAAAATACACTCATGTACATTCATTTTTTTTTAATAATCTTTGAAATTAAATTAATCTGTAAAACAAAAATAAACATTTCATTTAATTTAAATTCAAAAATTTTATTTACATTTATTGTTTACATCCAATTAATTTATAAAATTGATTTATTAATCAAGGTCGTAAATAATATGGTAGTTAAAAAATTATAAATATATAATAATAATCAAAATATAATTGTATACATTTATAAATTTAACCACTTTATGATTTCTAAGCACTAAATTATACATTTGAGATAAAAGTCGAGACTTGTTTATTAAAAGACATTAATTACTTAGAACGAAATTCTTAATTGATAATTATTATTTTTTATGGTTTATAAATTAAAAAACTCTAAAACTAATTAGTTACAAAGAAGATCAAGATCTTACCTCAATTCTTATCAATTCATAATTGACTTTGTTAAAATAAATAAATTGTATGACTTATTGGAGTACGTTTTCTTCTTAGAATTATTGAAAAAAATAAAATAATATTTTTTCCACACCAGACTGTAGTATTTATACTGAATGAGTTGTAAAGTTTGTTAAAATTAAACTAAACGGTGTAGTGGCGATGCGACGATTTGTGTCGGTGGGGAAGTGAATCCAAAGATACCTTGAAATACAGGAGAACGCTGGATAAAACTAAAACTTTAACACTATACTCTTTCAGCTCTTGTAAGCAGCACCGTGTGGCTCACCATAGCACACCGTGGTTCTCCAGCAGTAATACCAAAGAGGTGAATGTCTTCCCTTATTAAAAAACGTACAACAGGTAGGGGAATTTACAAAGGTAGAGGTACACAGGATTCGTGGTAGGATTGTAGTCTGTGGGTATTTGTAGCGGTGATGGTTGAAAGGAAGGAGGAGTAGTGAGTAGTAAAGAATTTAAAGTGCATTGGTAAAAGAGAGCCAGAGAATAGAAGAGTTTATTGTTATTATTATTACTATCATCATCATCATTATTATTATTATTATTGTCATTATAGGTGTATGTGTTTTATACATCTACACCGTACATTTAGTTAAGTTACTTTGGCTGGTATGGTCTTTGGTCCTGTGTTAGTTTCACTGGGTACCATACCTTGAAGCCATCGACTTTCCGTGGCAGTGCGTGGCAACGTTCTGACTTTAGAGTTGGAAAAAATCGCTGATTCCTGAAATTAACTTTAAAAATTTCAGGCTTTTACGTGCTTTTAATAATGTTACGATTTATTAACAGTTTTTAAAATTAATTTTACTCACCCTAAACATAATTTACTTAACTTATCCAGTGTATTGATAAAAATTAACTTAAAAGCAAAATATAATGCGCGAATTTTAAGTTAATTTCTGAAAGTAAGCGTTGGCGATCGCAAGTTCTCATTTATTAGTTAATAATTCAAACATATACGCATTCAATGCACGAGAAGCTATGAAGGCTCACTTTTGCCGGTGTTTTATTTAATGAGATGAGAATAGTGTGATTATCATTATCGTTATTTTTTATTATTATTGTTACAATACTTTCATTGGGTGAGTCATATTTATTCATTCACCAATTGTTTAATAAGTTATTACGATAACATAATATATTTAAATTGATTAGTTGTTAAGTTTTTAAAATCTTAAGTGGTAAATTATTATTTTATGTATTTAATTTATGGATGATTTTTATCTTGCATTACCAGGAGTATATTGTTCATCGTTGGGTCATTTCGTTGTGGTTGCTTGATTCTGGAAAAATAATTCAGTAGTCTACGCCGTTATATATACATATATAAAAAAAGTTTTAGTAATTGAAGATATATTAGAGTACTTTTTGCAACCAACTTACGTGCCATGACACAGGAAGAGACCCTCGCCTTTTAATTACAACTAATTGTAAATCTTTCTAAACAATTCTTTTGAATAATATCACACGACGGGTATTGTATATCTTCTGTATTAACACTTAACCGGGAATCGATATCCGCTGGATATATCATGTATCAAGATCACGTTCATGTATTGATACTGGATACTTTTTCTCTTCACTTTTTTTTATTTTTTATTATTTATGTCAGATGTATAATTATTATTAATAATAATTATTATTTTATAGTATAAATAATTTATTGAACAATAAATACTTAGAAGTGGAATTTTTAGTTGAAGAATTTAAAAATTTATGAGGGGCGTTTGAATATACGCGATAGGGCGTTGAAGACATACAGTGACCTTCATGCAAGTGTACGGCTATTTGCAATTCAGATAACGTTTAGATTAATAGTGAATATGAATTATCATTTATAATTATCATAATATTGTAATAATAGTTAGTATTGATAATTACTTCTACTTAAAGCACTTGACGAGTAGTTTAGAAATTATTCTGAATGAAGTGTAAAGTATATATTATTTGAAGTAATTATTTAGTCGCTCTAATTTATGAATTAACTTTAAGTGATATGTACGACGCGTAAAAGAGAGATTTATTTCGCTATGTGATTTTTACGAATAGTTTCCACGATTTCTAAGAAATATAATGGAATTTCTTGGAATTTCCAAGAATTAGGGTCACCATAGCATGGAGTAATTTCTGCATAAGAGCTAAGCACGTGTACTTGTGATTAATTTTTCTTAAACTATTTAGTTAAGTTGAAATTTGTTTATAATATAAATGCATGGAAACCGGTGCGTGGGACTTTTCTTCGCGTGTTTATAAGTAAACGACATCTTATTATATTATTATAGAGAAATTGAATATATATTATGATAAATTCTAATGTAAATGCCCAAAAGAAAATGAAACTTGAATGTACAGCAAACGATAATAATTGCGTTTCTTCATTTTAACAATAAGTGATAATTTTATCAAATTAAAGATAACATTATTCTTTTGTTTTCAAATGATATAACTTCATGAAGCTCAAGGGTTAATTGTAATAAAAAATTTAAATATGCATTTATGTTAATTTGAAAGTGAAATGTAATTTGTAATTTTATAATCTTATTTAAGTTGCTAAGTTTATTTTTGTTAAAGAAAGTATATTCTAATTATGTATTATATAAAATTTTATTCTGCATAATTATTTTTAATCGATTAAATAGTTTTATTAAAATATTGTATTGCCCCATTAAAAATATATTTTAACGGTACTTAAACTTTTTGTAAAAAATTAATTAGAAAAAAAATCAGTGAACTGTCAACAACTTTTCCAATAATATTTTTAATTACATATAATTCAAAGAAATAATTCGTAAATATTTTATGTTCCAATTGGTTCCACAAGAAATGTCATTTAATAGTATGTTAATTTGATATTAAGTATGTTAATTTTACAGTTGTTTTCTCATATAAAAATAGTGAAGGCTACTATCAAGAAAGACCCATGTTACTTTTCCGTTGCATATGCATTTTACCGGTGCTCCTAGTCTACTGAGGCACACAGAATTACTGTAATTGAGTGACTAGAGAATAAGTATCAATGGTTTCTTTTTTTTTCTAAAAAAGTAAAATACTTAATGACTTATATTCATGTAGATATACGTTATGTTTATGATACGTTCTGAGATTCCAGACGCCACAAGGTAACGGTATCGTGATATTCACATAGTTTCAGAAACACGTTTCCGGATTCTATTTATATTTTTATTCAATATATGCCATATTCTTGGTATGCTATGTGTAATGAAGAAAAAAAATTTAAATGACAATTAGAAAGTCTTAGCTTTTATTTCGAGTATACATATATCAGCTGTGAATATATACTACTATTGTATACTTTTTTAACTTGATGATTAAACACGTGCGGGTAGAAGTTTGTTTTACTTTTTTTTTTTATCTCGGCAGGTGTTGAATTAGTTTCGTTTATATTTCGACCTATTTATATTATTTATTTTACATTGTCTATCAAAGATGTCTCTTTTAAAATCTATTTCATAACACTCTTATTGTTATTCATCAGCAATTTGATAATATGAATATTAAGAATTTTGATTATTTATGAAAATAAAGTTAATAGCCGATATCTAAAAATTTTTATGATTTTTTTATTAAAAAATTATTACACAAAAATAAAAAAAAATTTTTTTCATTTGTTAAAAACTTCAAAAACTATAAGTGCAATTTTTTAAAAATATTTTTTAGCTAGAATTTATGAAATTAAAGTTAGCCGACATTTAAAAATTTTTATGATTTTTTTTATTAAAGAATTATTAAAAAAAAATAGAAAAAAAAATTTTCATTTGTTAAAAACTTCGAAAACTATAAGTGCAATTTTTTAGTTATAATTTAATAAATTAAGCAAAATAAAAAAATCAAAAATGTCGGCTAACTTCAATGTTATGATTATTTAACTGACTTTGTAAAATTGTTTGTAAAGAAATGAAAAAAAAAACTGATGGTGAAATTTATGAAACATAAAAAATGAAAAATAAAAAAAAATTCAGGTATACATGACACCTTGACATACTCCTGTTCTTAACACATGTGCAGATCAGCATTTTTACCTTGAAAATGATGATCTTCATATCATATTCCGATTGCTTCACCCGCATACTTGTTTATGCCTCATCAGCTATCGCATAATTGTTTTTTATAGAAAATTTTATTAATACAAATTAAATAAAATGAGTATATTTTCTTAGATTAACGATGCGCAGCTATTAAAATCAACAGTAATGAACAGCTGCTGACGATGATTTTTAGGCCATTCACAAAAAACCGTTAAGTGAGATGCTGTGAGGAATTTCATCGTCATTTTTTTTAACTTTATTTACAATTTCTTTCTTCGTATTGTAAACACGTGTCACGTGAATAGTATTATTTTTTACAAGCTATTTAATCTTTTTTTTTTTTTAAATAAAAAATAAATGATTTCATCGAGTGTGAAAAAGTCAGGTGGATGAGTAAGTTGATTTATCTTTTAAGTATAAATGAATTCTTCCGGTTGACTTAATTGTAAAGGAAGAGAAATAAAAATAGTTAAGCATTAATACCCAGGTGGTCTTTTTTGTTAAAAATATTTGAGTGAAAAATTTCAAACAGGTACTCGGAAAACGTGTTTGCAAATCGTTCTGGAATGTCGGCTAGTAAATTTGCAACTAGAAATTCATGATTTAAGTTCGATAGCATTATATTCACTATCTAGGATAGTATAGTAAAAGAAGCTCGGTATTGCAGTAATTTTTCCTGTTATTCATATCCTTTAACATTTTATTTTATCTCTTCGATGTTAACCAGCTACATTTTTATTGATGTATTCAAATAAAACAAAGTTACATTTGAAATGCAAATTTAACTTGTTCTCTTCTTCAATAATTCTTTTTTAAACATTTAAAACATTAAAAAGTAATTTAAGATTTTTTTATTCCAAGTAATCCGAGACAATGACATCGGAGGCTTGGGAACTCGAAAGAAGATACTCAGTCCCTGGAGTACTTGATACACGAGGACTTGAACCACCAGCAAGTGAAGATCTTCATGCCTGGTCAATCTACAGGTATGAAAATTTGAAATCAATATGAGTGATTCTCTGGATGATTCTCTAAGGATGTTTTTCGCTGTCCCAGGCATTTTTTTATTGGAAAAATTGTTATTTTGTTACTAAAAAAAATTTGTTATGAAAGTAAAAAAAACATTTCTATTTAGAGCATTGAAAACTAAAATGAAATAAATTTTGGTTTTTTTGCTATAAATTCGTAAACCACTGAAATAACAGTCCTCTGGGCTGTCCCATTCGCAAAATTAAAGCTTTAAGATTAAATTTTAAATTATTCGTCCATAATATATAATTTGGTCCATAATTTTATAAACTTAATTAGTTAACTAACAATCTTCTTCAATAAAAAGTACCGAAAATTAATTGGTTTCATTAAATTCATTAAACCAAAGTTTGTCCCAGGCATTTTAAGAACAGTCCCCTGCCAGAAGTTCAGAGTCAAAAAAAAAATCCAGCATGTTATTTTACCTTTTGTAAGGCTTATAAGGATCTAACTAGCCTTAAGTTAATAACCATAGGGCTGTTAGCGCTTTATCGCCATTTTATTTAGTGTCAAAACACCGTTTGCGCTGAATATATGTGTCTGGGCCACTTCAAAACTCAGTCCCCTGGCAACTATTTTTATTTATAAAATTGGATTCATAAGTCTTAATATTATTCCAATTAATGTAAACATTCATTGAGAACTTGAAAAGTTGAATGCATTGAAATAGTTTGCTTGATTTTTCTCAATTTGATAAAAAAAAAAAACAGTTCCCTGGCAAACAGTCCCCTGTCATGTTATATGGCAAAAGACACACAAATATCGAAAAAACAAAAATTTATTTGGCTGTTTATTTATTATCATTAAGCTGATAGTTTTGTAGTCCTTGTTAATTTTTTTTCTAATAAAGTCAAAAATAATTTGGTCGGACAATTTTGTACAGATTTAAGACGTCCTTACAGAGAATCATCCATATATGTAAAAAATATTATAATTAATTATTTTTATTTTAATGTAGACAAAATTTAAACTCTGACTTTACGGATTCGGCTCTTGGTTCAGCCGAAAAATCACCTCTGCCTTACGGTAATTTTCAACTTCGTGATTCGACGGTGCAAAGTATTCTCAGACATCCACGGTATGGACCCAAAAGCCCATTGGCAAACAATTCATACACTTATTTAAAATTTGGACTGCCACGCGTACTTCCCCCTTCGCGAGCTAAAGATGGCTCCAGTGGATATGACTCCAGTGAAGAAGGTAGAAAAGTATCTCACAGTGGACTGCCACCACAATCAAGCTCTGCCATGAGATCTGCTCGAAGTGATCCTGATTTCCGACAGGTTCATGTGGCGCCTCGGGAACAAGCTCACTCTCAATTGATAGTAAAAGATCATCCAAGACTGAGAAGTGTAAGTGAAGCTAATCTTTTACAAACTGGACGACCAAATAGACGTCACAGTATAGCGCCAATTGATCCAGGATATGGACAAGCAGTGTTGGGAGGCCCAGTACCAAGTCATTCAGGACTTGAAAGCTACTTAGGTGCAGGATTAAGAAGAATCCCATCACTCCAGCATCCTCATCTACAATTACGTGAACTAGAATTATCTATATCTGATAATTTGCCGTTACTTCGCGGTATAACACTTGAGGCTGGTGCTACAGATGTACTTGCAGTTATGGCAACAACTGAAAAAGAGGGTACAGCTATTATTGAAGCGATTTCAGGTAAACGCAAGATAAAACGTGGAGATATTTTATTGAATGGGCGACCAGTGACCTCGCGTGCTCTCAGGTAATTAATTTAAGTAGTATAATACAACTATGTAATATCTATTGCGTAGTATAGAATTCAATGAAATAATTATGTTATATCAATTGAATTTTTTAATTCATTGTCACATTTTTTTTCCTTTTTTAAAGATCAAGAGTCGCTTATTTACCAGCAGAATGCTGTTTAAGTCCTGGTTTGACGGCACAACAGGTTCTCAGCTTTTATATGTGTCTTAAAGGCGGTTCTAGGACATCTGATATGGAAATCGAAGCAGTATTACAAGAGTTGGGACTAGAAGCTACTAAACACTGTTTAGTTAATTCATTAACGACCTCCGAAGCAAGAAGACTATCGTTGGCTTGTCGATTGCTTCAAGATGCACATATACTGACCCTTGATAGACCCACACATGGCCTTGATATTTTTGATGCTTTTTTTCTGGTCGAGTACTTGAGACACTGGGCAACTAGAGGACAAAGGCTTGTTGTTTTGACATTACATCCGCCGACTTATGAAATACTCACAATGGTTTCCCGAGTTGCTCTTACCTCCGGCGGTAGAATAATGTACTCTGGTCCGAGAAGAGATATGTTGCCTTACTTTGCGCTGGCCGAGTTTCCTTGTCCACCTTTCAAAAATCCATCAGATTACTATCGTAAGTTTATTCTTTTTTTTTTTTTTTTTTTAAGTTTTTAATTTAAATATTAGTCAATAAATTTATAATAATACAATAATAAATGCTTTAAAATCTCGTTTTCACAGTTGACTTAGTAACGCTAGATGATTTATCAGCGGAAGCAATGCTGGAATCATCGCAAAGAATAGATCACCTTGCAGAGCTAGCAAGGTCAAGATTACCAATCCTGAGTGATCCAAGTCCGCCTGGGGCACTACCACCTGTTATATACGATGCCAATGTATTTGTTCAAATATATGCTTTGCTTTTAAAAACTCTCATATACAGCCAACCATGGACAATGACGAGACTTATTCAAAAAATAGTTGTAGCTGCATCATTGAGTATTATCCTCGGTGCGATATTTTGGAATGTCGCTGCAGATAGTAATTTGCATTTAAGAGATAGAATAGGATTATATTACTCCAGTTTTGGAATTTTTTTCTGGCCTCTTGGTTTAATAGGAATTTGTGAAGTTGTCAATGCACGACCCAACGTTGAAAGTGATATAAAACATGGTCTCTACGGACGTTTTATCTACATTATAATAGAGGTAATTATTAAAAATAAATAAATTAGAAAATTAATATTGATTCATTATTAATTAATTTTTTTTTTTCAGCTTATTTGTAGTGTTCCTTCGTGGTGCCTTGTTTACGTAACATATCTAATTCCTGCTTTTGCAATGGCTGGACTTCATGAAACGCTCAATGATAGTTTTACATCCCTTTGGAATTATCTTGCTTATGGATTACTGTATATTATGTTACAACATTTAATATGCACATTTTTTGCTCATATCTGCAAATGGAGTGGAGTTGCAGCATTAATATCTGGCGTAATAATTGGTGAAATAACCTTAGGCGGTGGTGTAACATTACACTTGGAAAATTTACCACTTTGGTATCAAAAACTTAGTCCTATGGAGTGGGTACTATCTGTTTTATTACCAGAGATTCATAGTTCAGAAATACTTAATAAGTTAGCGAATTGTAAAGCTAAACAAGTTCAACGACAAGACATTATTGTACAAGCACCTTGCGAACCACCTGACGGAGCGGCTGCTTTAAGAGAAATAGCTCTTAATACTGTTAACAATTTAACTAGTATTGAATTAGGTATTGGAGTTGGTATCATAGGATTATTAATCATCATTGGATTTATGTTGATACGCTACACGACGATAAAAAGACCTCGAAGCGCTCCTAATAAGCCGTAGATAATATATATTTTTGTTTTTAGCCTGTTTGTAATGTTAAATAGGTTTTTTGTATATTAGTATTTTTATAGTAAGAAATAATTATGTGCCACATTAGCTATATATATTATATAAAGTTCATCTTATACAATAGTGGTGCAATAAATGAATAATCAACTTTTATCAATGTCTATTTAAATGCGATATTTATAAACAATAACTATTGTTTACAAATTTGCAATATAGGCGTATAAAAATGATTTAAAATTGTAATGGAATATTATTAAATATCATTAAAATTTTTTTACTATAGCTTTAAATAAATAGTATTTTTAAACTAAGCTTTTAACGAATTAAAGAGAAATTTTTTATTTAAAAAAATCATCGCATTAATTTTAAGTCTGAATTAAATTACTATTAAAAAGTTTATAGTTTGAATTATTTAATTAAACGACATAATGGGATTGTTTTCCGAAATTTGCAAATAAAAATAAAGTCAGTTGTATAAGTTATTTACATTTTCCTTTAATTAAGCTAGAGTTTACATTAGTTATTAAAAAAAAAAAAAATAAAAAAAGAAAGAAATACTTTTTTAATCAACTCCTTTTTCAGGTATTCTGAATGCCCGTCGGATAGCAACGTCGTCAATTAACTGAGTATCGTGCCTCTCAAGAACTCTTGGTGGCAAGAATGCACCCACAACATACCTTTTTTCAGCGTTTAGGAAATTAAATGTCGTACAAGCTTTTATAATTGGTAAAACTTCC
The DNA here is from genome assembly GCF_020080835.1 of Cotesia glomerata. NCBI lineage: Eukaryota > Metazoa > Arthropoda > Insecta > Hymenoptera > Braconidae > Cotesia > Cotesia glomerata. Next base: position 6,765,190 of record NC_058160.1, read on the forward strand.
ATGTTGATATTTAACTCTTTGATAATTTTACAAAAATCCTTAATGAATGGAGCATCACGGGGGTAGTTATCATCTAAACCAAGTATTATGATATCTGGTCTTGGTATTATTGTTTTAAATAGTGTTAATGAATCTTTATGAATATCGCTTGCGGATCCAATACCCCATCCAATCGCGGTTCTTGGAAATAGTATCATCGCTCCTAACACAGTAATACCAATATTTAATTTGAATCCGACCTGTAACAAACAAATAATTCGTTTTTTAATGTATTGACTTAACTATCACTCAAAAAAATAAATTTATGAAAATATAAATAATTAGACAAGTTAAAAAATATTTTAGATTATGAAGAAAATAATCTTTAATTTACTGTGGCTCCTTTTTAAGAACCTCAATAAATAAAAAAATAAATGAGTTAGTATATAGGTCTAATTAAAAATAGTGAAAATTATAAAACTTACACAACTAACACCATCAATCATTAAACCATACTCAGGGTCTTTATTCAAAATTGTAACTGTTGTTTTGCCTTCTCCTTCATATGCACCTTTGTGCATCGACATAAGTCTGTTTAATACTACAAATTTACATTGCCTGTAATGAAAAAAAATATTTATTATTAAAACGAATTTTTAATGTTTATTATTAGTTATTTGAAACGAATGAATAATTACTCTGATAATTTATTTCTATACACAGAAAGTTGACGGTAAATTAGACTAGTCATTTTTATAATTATTTATTTTAACATTAACTAATCAAATAATGAATGTTATTATTTTATTTATTTTATGTGTACTTCATGATCTAAAGAGTATTTAAATTGAAAATTACACCATCGAGGTTAAGTTTTACAGCATATAAAAAATATGGAGACACACGCTGATAGAGGCGAAGATAACCGATCTAGCTCGAATGGAAAACGATTCGTGTATTTTATATACCTCGCGTAAAAGCTTACGATTTTTAAAAATAAATTTCATTCAAAATACAGGGAAAAACTATCATTAAATTTTAGTATTGTGAACTACATATTGAATTTTTACAAATAATTATAATTGAATAAGACATATATTTAAATAAAAATTTATTACTTTATGACTTGATGGACTCAGTGATAAAGTTGAAAAATTGATGAATATATCTTTTGAATTAAGGATATCTATTTATGAAAAGTATAATACTCAGGACTGTATAAAAAAACATAGTATATAAGTTGTAACGTCCACGTTTTCAAAAATTATATAAATAAATAATTTATTTGTCCCCGGCTCGAAATTTGCTCGCCGGAGTCCAGGGTCATAAACGGGGATTACATTATCAATAACAAAATATAAACAAAACACTTCATTTTAAATAAATCAAAGAAAAAGGGAAACCTCTTTATTGGCCTGATCATGTTAATAAACGATATAAACAATATAAACAAATTAAACAATATAAACAATATATTAGAACACTCTTTTCACACATTAATTTCACACAATTAATTTCTATATATTATACATATTATAAAAAAAAAATTTTGAATTTTTATCGACTTACATATCATTTAAAAGATTTAGATCTAAAATTACAACCTGAAAAATTTAAATCAAAGGTCAGTTGTTTTTCGTTTTCGAAAAATTTTTCGAAACTGGACTTCCTATAGCCACCACCACTCAATTTCTCGATGTGTTATGGTCAAAAAACAATAAGTGGGGTCAAGATTTAAAGCAATTACAAATTATGAAAAAAATAAAAAAAATAAACGTTTACGTACACTGTAGAGTTATTTATTTATGAACTAAGTTATTTTATGTAGACTGAAAAATAGTAATACTACAAATAAAAATAAGTTCCTTCTGTAGTAATAGATACACGTGCACATTCATATCATCAAAAATGATACACTAGGGATGGGCGATATACATCGATGTTTCGACTATCGATGTTTTTTCCGGGAAACATCGATTTTTTTGGTCGATTTTTTTTGGAATCGAAACATCGATGGTCGATGTAGAATAATGAACCATGGACATCGAAATAAATTTCTACTAGAAATTTTTTAGCGCGCGCTAAAAATTAAAAAAAAAATCTGAAAATACCGAAAAAATCGTAAAATTACAGTTATAAATATGGGAAAAAATCTATTAAACACAATTATTAATGACTTGCAAGTGCATTTTCATAGCTGGAATATGATCTTAGAATTCAAAAATAACGAAATAACCATATTTTCGAATTTCAGACTGTCGTTCGATTGTATCGAATTTTTTTAAGCTTTAAATGACCTACACAGTGTTTAATAGTTTTTTTCTCTTATTTATAACTTTAATTTTCCCGATTTTTTTGGTTTTTGAGATTTTTTTGAATTTTAATCATACTCAATCTGAATCCAAAAAATTTTTTTATTCTGATAATTTCGATTTTTCATGATTTATTGTCATTTTTTTTAGTTTTTTGCTATTTTTTCAAATTTTAACGGCTCAACGGGCTAATTATCGTTCAAATTCAGATTCAGTTAATTGAAATATATAAAAATCATGCTTGATCTAGGTCCACAAAATTTTATTCATCGCTGTGGCTGCAGTTTTTCGCAATTTTTTGCCTTATTTAGGGTTTTTTGGATTTTAGTCAAAATTTTGAGGGTGTACGGGCAATAATAATTAAAATAATTAAAAATTATTTCTTTTTACGCCAAATTAGGTTATAAGCATAATTTTTTCGAATTTTCGCGCGCATTTTCAACATCGATGTCTACAATCGATGTTTTTGTCAAATCATCGATGGTTCGATGGTGAAAAATTTCGAAAATCGATAGTCCGATATCGATTTTTTTTGCTAACATCGCCCATCCCTATGATACACCATTCTGTCATTTAAAAAATGGCGCGTGAAGTACAGATGGCGTTGTAATAAGCTAAAAATAAAAAAGTAAAAATATATCTTTTGTATATGCCTGACGGTGTCGCTCTGATTCGCTGTTTTGACTTTTTTTATTTTCACATAAAAGATTGAGCATGTTGGAGCTTTTTTGTATCATTAAACGACATTAAACGTTCCCCAAATGGGAAAAATAAATTATCTTGACTGTGAATACTGTTCACCATATTACGATAAAGTTAATATACATTGTTGGGCGTGTATATTATTTTTGTTAACAATGAGTTTGTTGGTATGCGTTGGACAAAAATAGATAAACGTTATGGTGTTCAGTGTAATGACGTATACACAATCAATTGGGTATTCACAGGCTAAAGGACAAGATACGGGTCAAATTTAATGCAAGTGAGTAATCAAAAGCGGGTATGGAAGTGCTCAAAACATCCCAAGAAATAGTGCACGAGGGATGGCTAATTAAATCGCCACCTACTAAACTTTGGCGAGCGGTAATTATCTTATTATGTGTACTTTTTTTTTTTATTATACTCGCATTTATCCGTATCATGCAATTAGAGTTGAACTAATTATACATATATTGCTTTTTTTTACTCCTCAGAGGTGGAGAAAACGATGGTTTGCTCTTCGTCATAGCGGTGAATTGCCAGGACAATATTTTTTAGAATATTATACAGATAAGAGATGTCGAAAACTCAAAGGGCACATCGATCTTGATCAGTGTGAACAGGTAATTATAGCAAATCATTCATATCGTAAGTATGAGTATAGTTTATAATTTAAATGACCAAAGTTCAGATTTAATATAAAAAAATAAGGTAAAAAATTTGTTTGTACAATGCAAAAGACATCTTTTCAAGTTAACCATGACTTCTATTATTTTTATGGTGATTTTATATTACGTTTTTTTACTATCATAATGTTACATTAGGTTGATGCCGGTTTACGATTTGAAAATCGCAAACAAAAATATCAATATATGTTCAACGTGAAAACACCAAAGAGGATTTATTATTTGGTGGCTGAGAGTGAATCAGATATGAATAAATGGGTAGATGCAATATGTCAAGTCTGTGGATTAAAAGCATATACTCAGGATGAAGAACAACAACGTATGAAATTCATAATTAAATTTAATATAGGGTAGAAATACCGTTTTTGGCCACCTTAGCACCGTTTTTGGCCAGTTAACATTTGAATTAATTTATAAAAAATTATAATATAATCATATTTTTGTTTAGTTTTAAAAAATTTATACTAAAACAAATTGAGTTTGTAATGGTTTATTAATATAAATTTATTTCTATTGTTTATTTGAACAATAAATGGCCATAAACGATACTTCTACCCTATAATTAATCAACAAGTTTATTATTTGTATTAATAATCAAAATTGACTTTTTAGTATTCCACTTTGAGTCTCAAGAATCACCGCCCATATCACCTACAAGTACCATATCAGGCCCTTACATTCCCATCAGTGAATGTATTTCCGGTCGACGTTTAAATGATACTAGCTCTCTAAGTTCAGCTATAAGTCATGGTCCTGAACATTACGACGCTCCTCGGAGACTCGCTCCATCTCCATCAAGATCACCAATTACAACAGATGCAGAAAGTGTTTTCACTGATGACGAATGGACAACACCGATTCCGAGTGTCAATTGGGAAACTTTTCCCTCTTCTGGTGATTCAAAACTTTCTCAGAATTTGAGTGATCCAAAAATTTGTTCATGGAGTGTGAGCAAACGTTTTGGTAAATTTAAAATTGTTGATTCCGCCATACCTACAGCTGATGAGTCAGTTCGGGCTCCACCACGACCACCAAAACCATCTCACATGACATTAGAAAATATTGGACATAATTATTTGAACTTAGATGGTGCTACTGAAAGTTCTAAACCAACAACACCAGCGACACCCGCACCATCGACACCAGCAACTGCAATAATCTCTGATGAAACATATGATTTTCCGCGCTCTCATCAAATAGGTACTTCAAGTGTAACTAGTACTGATACCTCTACAACCGGGCGGACACCTAGGCATTGTTATAGTAATGCTGCACCATCTTCTGTTGACGATCGTATATTTAGATATGATTTTAATGATGATGAACCATCCAGTCCTCGTTCTGAGAGCTCAACCACTGCAACTTATTCTAATTTGCCAAGTCCACTAATAAGAGATTCTTCGAGTAGTGTATCATCAACTGTTGTTCTTCCACCGCCTGTCGTTTATCGAGAATTAAAACCTGGAAGAAAAACGAGTGATACAACTTCTATTATTAGTAATGAACCATCGCCTGGTCCTACTTTATCTGCTCCAGAAATGAGTCCTACTGATCATTTAGCTACTGAACCACCACGCATTAATCGGAAATTGAAACCCCCGCTAACCAAACTCCCTACTAAGGGTGAGACACATATCATACATTTTTAAAAACTATAAATGTATAACTAATAATTTATTGAATTATTTCCTTGTTTACCAAAACAGGACCACTTCAATTGGCTTCACCACCTGGTAAAAATAAATTGCGAGCAGCTCCCAGCCCTACGCCACATGCTCACGGACATAGTACACGACATTGTTCAACATCAGACGAAGATAACAATATTGTGGATGATAAAGAGGAGGTCAGTAAATCATTTTAAAATTATTTATTTCATTTTATAATTGATTAATTTATTTTTTTTTTGTCTTATTTTAACGTAACAGATTTACTATTATCAGGATAATAATACTTTTATACCGGCTTCAAATCGAAGATTAGTAGTTTTACAATACTTAGATCTTGATTTAGAAGCTTCTGAAAGTTTTGCTTCATCAACATTACCGCCGGCTCAATCGCCGCCTAATACTACTGTTTATAAAACTGTGGATTTTTTGAAAACCGATGCCTTTAATCGTACAAGACAACGAGTTGAAGAAGAGAGAAAACGTACTGATGAATTAGCTTAGACTATCTGTCTGTCAAAATAAGCGATGCATAGATTATTTTTGATAAGGTTAATTTAAAAGAGTGTACTGGAGACATTGCATTTGACATCGCATTTTGGATATTTGAGTATCAAAAATAACGTAAAGGTTGACATATTTTAACATTAAAAACATCAATATTTTATGCAAATATAGTGTTCTAATAAAAAATCAGCATTTTTACTGCAATGGGTAGCAATATTTTTTATTAAGAACCAAAAATATAATATTTAAGAATTAGAGAAAACGGTAAATTTTATAAAAACAAGTATATTGTGAGTGTAAAATTTTTTGATTTTAATTACAATGATACATTGGTTTTTTTAGTAAAAAACTGAATTTAGAATTGGAAAAACAAAAAACATTTTACGATTTGTAATCTTGATATAAACATAATTTAGAAATGAGCTGTTTTAAAATAAGAGTATAAATATTAAAAAAAAAAAAAAAAAAAAAAAGAGTTCGTTTCAAGTACAGAAGTAAAGAGTTAAGATGTTGCCGATTTAATGCAAAAAAATTCTGTCGATTATATAAACAATTGTAAAGCTGTGTTTTACGAAATATTTTAACCGTGATAAAGAAATATTTTTTAACTGTAAAAATTGTAACAGAAACTGTGTTATCGAAAAAATATAAGTGTATATTGGATCTTTTCATTGTTATGATGATATTTACGAAATTACTATATACTACAATGGTAAATAACACTATTAAATCAAAGATTATTTCGAATTAATATAAACAAAAATTATTACCTAAATAAATATTGGATCTGAAGATAGAATATATTAATTCTAAATAAAATAAAAATTATCCATAAAAAAATGAAATAATTTTGCAACTATGTCATTGATGGAATATCTTTTTAAAGTGTTTTTAATTATACGAAATGATTTCTTCGAAACTACAAATGACTTTCAAGTTTTTTTTTAATTCTGCAATTATAAATATAACTGACATCTGATATAATTGTAGACACGGGAAGATTTCATAATACGTTAAAAGTAATATCTAAAAGCTGTTTTATTGATATTCAATTGTACACATATGGAGTAATTTTTATAATAACAGTATTGGAGTTTATTCATAATGAAATCATTTGTTGTTCTTTACTTAATGTTATCCAATTAAGTAAAGTAAATTCAATAATTCGTAAATGAAAGGTGATTAAAAAACTATCAAAGTTTTGTATTGTACATATAAATTATAATAGATATTAAATTTGTGTATACGTGCACATATATATGTTTGTATATGTATATTGCATTTATGCATGTGATTTAATAATTCATAAGTAAGTTAATTAATTATTTTCAACTAAAGTAAGGTGAATGATATTGTAGTTAGTTAAAATATAATTAATTATAAAAAATTCTTTAATACATTTTTGATAATGTCAACGATAAAATTATACAATACAATATAATGATATGAGATGGAAATAATATTTTTAAACAATATTTGATGTAGCTGAAAAAAATTTTAACAACTTAATTGAATATATTTAATGATATTTATCATGTCAATTAGAGCATAATGAAGAGAAAAAAAAAATTAATTAAATGTATTATAATTAGTATTTGATGTTACAACTAACACAAAAAAATAATTGAAGTATTTAGTTGTAAAAAGATCTCAAAAGATTGATTCTTCAAATTTAAATTAAAAATAAATATACAGGCAATAATAATCATTTGCAAAATAAACAATTATATATGATATTTTATTATCTTACATTATGATGGTAATTTTGAAGATATATGTAATTAAAAATCATTCATTAATATCTATGCCGAAGTATATTTTAATATAATAAAAATTATATTTATAAGATTCAAGTAAAAAACGCATGTATGTTTGTGACGACAATACGTGGAGTTATACTATGAGTAAAAAATAATTATCTAGGTATGATTTATGATTTTTATTTATAAAATTACTATTTTTGACAATATCAAGATATTTTTAACTAATATGTTTTATAATTTATAAGGTTAGTTTTAATTAAATATTAAGTTTTAAATAATTTCTTTGTTAAAAAACTATACTATTACATATCTAAAGGCCTAATCTGGTCAAACAAATTTGTTGAAGTTTAATAAGTTCGAACTTACTCCAAATATAAATAGTTTTTAAGAATATGTATAAGTATAATTATCAGAAAATATTTTGATTTTTGTAAAATAATAATTTTAAAATGTAATTTTTTAATTGAGATACTTTTTTTTTACTTTACCAATACTAATTATTTTCTTAAGAGATTTTCATAAATTTATCAATAAGTATAACTATTATAAATAATTTTTTGCTCTAATTTATTCAAGAAGTATGGTGCAATTCGAATATTATACAACAAATCAATAAAAACAATATTATAATGCTATAAATGTATGTTGGAATAATTTAGCAATTATTAAGTTAATACTCATATGTAAGTGTCTATTATAAGTAAGTATATACATATATATATATATATATTTACACTTTATATTTATGACGAGTTTGAATTAGTCGATATATAGTGCATAGTTTTTATCATCAGAGCCAAGTGTGTAATCAACTCCTGGTCTGATGTAAAATAACCTACAATATATTTATATATTTGTTATATCTGATTATATATAAAATTAAATGATTGAATTAGCCTCGGATAGTAAAAAAATATTCCCCATTAAAAAAGCAATGACGGTACCAGGTAATTTGTGAAAAAAAACTCAAGGGATCGGTGATATTAAAAAAATAAAAAAAAATGTTTGATATTAAATCACCAACGCGTTTTATCAAAGAACAAATCAATGAAATTGGGCAATGGTGGTCATGGTACATAAGGGAAATAACGTGGCAAATAATAATTACATTGATTGCATATCTCTTGGTTTGCATCCTACTCTATATAATTTTGAAAAGAGTTAATCATCAAGCATGGCAATTACCAGGACCACCATCAAAAATTCTATTTGTAACAGCACATCCTGACGATGAAGTGATGTTTTTTGGACCTATGATTTACTGGCTAAGTAGATTTAAAACTACTAATGTTTACTTATTATGTTTCACTAATGGTACTTATTATTTTGTTAAAATTACTTTTTTTTGTCATTGTTATTGATAATAATATCTGGATTAAATACCAGACAATGTGTCTATCAATATATGTAAGTGTGTTTATAGGTGGACATAAAAGAAGAAAAGAGGAGTTATGGGCTTCTGCTAAAATTATAGGTATACCAGAGGCTAACATCACTATAATAATGTAAGCTTTTATTACATAAAAGTACTATCCGTAATACGGTTTGAAATCATCGCCATCACACCTGCTATTTAGATAAAATAGTTTATGACATTGAAATTAGCGAACACTTGACAATTTTTTGACTTTTTTTGAATAATAAACTAGGTGTAAAAAATTATCTTTAAAAAATTGCACTTATCATTTTTTAGAGCCTCTAAAGATGGAATTTTTTAAATCAATTCTTCTTACTATAATTTATTAGTTAAAAAATTTATAAAAATTATTTGATGTCTCAATTTCAATATCATAATAGTTGTTTATATAAGTTAATTGATTTAACAATATTAAAATTGTTTATAAACTGTTAACAATCTACATTTAGTTGCTTATTACAATCTGTAAAAAGTTGAATAATGTTGTAAAAAAAATACCTAAATAGTAATTATTAATAGCGATGATTTTCAAGAAATACAATTATAAATAATTAATTCAATAAATTACTTGTTTATATACTTAAAAAATAATAATACTATTTAAATTTTGCAGAAATTCAGAGTTACCTGATAATCCCAAAGTACAATGGCCCGGAAGTATTATCTCCGAAAATATTTTACATTATATAGAAACATATAAAATGAATGCTGTAGTTACTTTCGATAAGCGTGGTGTAAGTGGTCATAAAAATCATATTTCATTGTATTATGCCATAGCTTCTTTATGCATAGAAAAGAAAATTCCTTCGTGTAAGTATGCGATTGACAATCAGTACATATATTTACCTACTAAACAATAATATTAATTCATTTTTCTTTTTTAGATTGTAAACTTTATATTCTTGAATCTGTAAATATTTTAAGGAAATATGTACAGCTATTAGACTTGCCGATTAGTTTATTAACGTCTTCCTATTGGTATTTAGTTAATTATGAGCAGCGTCGAACGATACAAGTGAGTAAAGAATTAATAAAATAAAATTCAATTATTAAATAATGAAAATTTTTAAAAAATAAAAATTTTTAGTCTGCAATGAAGGCTCATAAATCTCAATATGTGTGGTTTCGTAAGTTATACATGACATTTTCACGTTATACATTTATAAATACACTTCAAGAAGTAAATGCGTTAGATTTGGAATTTGATCTTCAATACGATGATGACTGATAATTAAATTCTAAAAATAAAACGTGCTTTGTATTTCAATCTTGTACATATAACTACAATAATTACGAATATAATAATTATAATTATGATAATGTAATAAATAATAAACAACTTGTAATATTCACTCGAATATTTGGCTTTATTAATTTTTTCTATAGGTTTGAAGATACAATTTTTCTTAATCATTGTTAAGATTTGACATAAAACAATTGGATCGTTTCATTTAACATTATTAAATTCATTATATAGCTATTATTATTGCAGTAGATAAATTGAGTAATTTTTTTTAATAACTTTTAAATTTAGCAGTTTTTAAACACGCAAAGATATTTATGTGTTATTTAACTTTTATTTAAACTTTACTACATTTGAACGACTTGTAAGATAATCTATCAATATATAACATTTGAAATCTCTAAATAGTTCTATAGATTTTAAAATATGCAATATAGTATGTAAATCTGTTTAAATGTGTATTCTACATTAATAAGAATGAATATTTGTGTGTATTTAAAGCTTTTTTAATTTTTAACATTAAAATTCTCTTTTGAGCTGACATGAATAAAAAGTACTTTATTAGAGTATGTATAATTTGTAATATTTTTTTTAGATACTTTAAGACTTTCTCTGTATCATTAAGTATATAGGTTAATTATTTTTTTTTTAACCATTTTTTTATTATCACTATTAGGCTTTTTTGTAGTTCAATATCGACAATTTGGCACGATAATTTAAAATATTTACTGTGGATTAAAATGAGCATTAATTACTTCTATCAAGAATTTATATTTTAATTATTAAAAATATAAATTTAAAGTTAAAATTTTTTACAGTGAACATTATTTTGTTTTATTAATATAAAAACAATTAAATTACATTTAATCTCTGTACTCGAATCCTAACTTAAATCTTACATTTTGTAATCGGCAGTTTATAAAAAAAATCAAACCAAAACAAATTATATTTATGCATTATACAGTAAAAGTACCACCTCTAATCACTCTTGTACGCTTAATGATCTTATTAATTTCAATTTGATTTATAAAAAAAAAAAAATTATTTATCTATTCCCTTACTATCATTTCACTCTGATTTATAATTTCTGTTTTCGTAAAATCATTCATATAAATAATTTAAACGTGAAGTGGCCACAAACGGTACTTCTACCTGATTTATAAAAATAAACCATTCACAAATAATTTGCTAAATGTTAAACAAAATAGTCACAAAAAAAAATTTACATTAAAAAGTAATCAGGTTTTAATAAACTCTGAAAATATAAAAAAATATGAACAGAAAATTTAAAACTTTAGTACCATATATCGATGTGAAATTTGTTTTAAAGTCTACGAAAATAAATTCTATGAGTAAATGAAATATATAATTATAAAAAATCATCTGTATTGTAAATATACTGAATAAAAAGTATCGCAGTAGTATTTGCACTGTAAATATATAGAAAATAATATAATAATATAATCATGTATATATAATATTGTATATTATTCATAGATAGATGTATAAATATAAAAGAACTATATATAAAACTCGAAAATTTTGTAAATACTTTGAATCATTGTGCTAAACATTTTTTTGATTGTACATATTTTATGTTAATTGATAGAATAGAATAAATAATTTTATTTATATAGGTAAAATTTAATAGGAAGGCTAATATAATTTGACAAAATTTTATGTCCGATTTTACTTCATCTACGATAAATAATTTCATCTCTAGATATATATTTTTAAAATTCAAGCTCTAAAAAAATAATTTTAATTTGTTTTATAAATTTATTTCTTTAATTTCTGATAATTTTGATTTAACCCTTTAATGTTCGGCCTTGAATCCCCACTCTTAATTCGAGTCATATGTCTTTTTCTTTAAGTGAGAGAGCTATAGTCTTTTTCCTAGAGAGGGGGCCAGAAAAATAGTAGAAAGGGACGCATGGACACACTACTACACTAAACCGTCTTTCACACAACCGCATAACGGACTATGATTGGTTCTCTCCCCTAACAGCTCACACTGAGATTCATTGCGCTTCCAGAACATTAAAGGATTAATACTTGCTATTAATTGTTTATTACTCCGATAAAACTAACAAATTATTAGTCTTTACTCCCAATTTCATTATTTATACGAACTAATTTTAATTGAGAGTCAGTAAAATAACGTTTACTTCATTAATAAACGACATATCAATTTACAAATTAGGCATAACTAAAATTTGATGATTTAAATATAAAATAATTTACTACTATACGTACAATTGATACGCGCTTTTTTACAAATTTTCATGCATTATAAAAAATGAATTTTAAATAAAAATTCATTGTACAATTTTAAGTAATTAAATATATAAAATTAAAAAAGTGAATTCAACTAATATAAATTTCTAAATTGTGGAATGTTATAAACAATACACATATAATACTTAGAAATGAATAGGTATGATAAAAAACGTAAATACGTTTAGGATGTAAAATGATTAAAATAATTAATACTATGCTAAACTATATAAAACATCTCATTTAAAGCAGTATGTAAGCAGCCAAAATCCTTAAATAATAAACAAAACAAATATAGATATGTCATAGATTGCTCTTTACATTTTGTAAAGAAATTTGACTGCCAACTGATTTTTTTTTTATTAGAATAATGGACGGCATAAATTTCCCGCAAGATCTTCCAGTTTAAAAATTTAGTATAACGATAGAGTAAGCAATTAACAGTAGACCTCACATTACACAATACAATAAGATATTATGTATATATATATATATATATATATATATATATATATATATATATATATATATATATATATATATATATATATATATCTCTGTGTATATATATACCTATATTTTTTTTTCATTTTTAAGCAGAAGAAATGGGGAGACATTTAATTGGAGCTCAGAGAGAAGATCTCGCGGGCCGTATCCTAGAATCTATCTTTGCTATGATTATGAGAGCTCAAAGTATCCATACCATGTTGAGGAGAATCACCATCGCCGGGGTCTTGTAGGTACTGAAGTTCTTGTAGCTCTTGAAATTTTTCATGATCACGAATGTGTGCATAATTTGCTGATAGACACATTAAATAATGGATAAGGCTAAGTACTACCAATATGGAAGCCACTGTTGCTAAAATAAACATCACTTCAGCTTTCTCAACATAATCTTTGCAGAATAATTTTACTTCCTGTGGTCCACATACTTTCATATCTTCATTCCTCGTATAGTTAGGGAACATAAAACCTAAAATAACTCATTAATTAAGATATGTTTTTATACTTAATTTAATTTAATTAAAAAAAAAAAATTAATGATTGAAAAAACTCACTAAATTGATTAAAGTCAATACAATCGCTATGAGATCCAACACGCGGATTTTCACAAAGACCCCAAAATATTGTGAATACAAATGTCGTAATGACTAAAAATGCAAAAATTAACAGCCAAGCAAATTGGAGTATGTAAGTGATGACCATGAACTAAAAAAATTGTTTAAATTAGCGCATAAAATAGTAAATTATACTTAATGAATATTATCTCTGTATTAATATTGAAAAATGAATTAATTACCACAGCACATGAGATGCGACCACCAACACGTGTACTCCAAGCTCGATAGACTTTGTGTCTTGTTGCTCCCGTTGCAAGACAACCAACGCAAAGTATCATGAATCCTAATGCAGCCATACTCGCACCAATTGATGCAAAAATTAATTGTAATGCTTCAAGCCAGCTAAGTCTCAAGTGGAAAACCTTTAACAAATATTAATCACACGATCAATAAACTAATAAATTAAATTTAAGCCCTAGGGCCATAGAAAATTTTTGTTAATTACAGTGTAACCTCAATATAACGAATTCCTCGATTTAACTTATTTAATTTAAAAATTAATTTAACTTACTTAATTTAAAAATCCCCCAGAACTGCTCATAAGAGTTAATGTAAAATATACCTTTATATTACGAATATATTTTTCAAACAACCTCAATATAACGAAAATTCAATTCACCTTTTTTCGAGTAAAGAATCGAAAAATGAAGATTAAGCTAATATCATTATTTTTAAATCATGTTATTAATTTCCTACGCTTACATTCTATGTTTATATTCTATGCTTATGCATTGATAACGATTTCTATTTTGATTTTCAACTGATTTAAATGTTTTCAAATAATAAATTCTGTGTTTTGATTTAAATGAGTTGTTATTTCCTGATGAAAAAAGTTTTTGTCTGATCATATATAATCATGCATAATGATCTATATATGATTGGATCCCAAAATTGTCCAGGTCTAATTATATATAATCAAGGTTGCACTGTATATTAACTTTATTAAGTAATTATTTAATACCTGATCCATCAATAAAGCGGTCAGTGTAGCTCCCCGGAACATGGTACCGCAAAATATTCCAACACCCAAGCAACACATAATTGTTGCAATGAGTGTTGCATACGGTACTCTGGTCATACAGTCGTTACACATGTTTCCTAAAAAATAATAAAAAATACAGATTTAAATATTAAAACATAAGTCGAGTTATTTCAATTAATTAGCAGTTATTTAAATTTTTTTAAATAGAAACATAAATCCATTAGTAAACAATGCACATGATAAAAGCATGAGTAATAATCTTTGAACGTTGCTTTAACCTAATGAATGAACACGTATACAAGTGCTTCCTCCTCATGAATATAAATAAGCTATTTAATTAGATCTAATAAACTCACTGTAAGGTTTATCATCTAAATATTCATTATGAATACTTCTTTCAGAATATCTATCAACACTAATATTACTAACAGTTCTTTTGTTTAGTGGCATGACAACTGCACCACTATCTGAATAACATCTTCTAAACCTGCTATTTGTTGTCATTGCTTTAGATACAATTACAGTAAATTATACTATAAAATAATTAAAATTTTAAACTTTCACTTTTAAATGATAGTATGACTTTGTTATTTTTTAACATCAAATTTAATAAAAGCCACAAAAAAATATCTGAATCATGACTAACATTAATAATGATATCTAATTGACTCAAGATAAGATTAGATCGCGGAAGAATAAATTCTATATGAGAATTTTATCATCATCACTCCATAATTGTACCAGACATCTTATCACCAGATACTTATTTTTTATTTAATTGAAAGTATAAGTGGGATAATTTATATAAAAAATAATAGACTTACCCATCTTTAATGTATATTGTTGAACAGTGAGTAGTTGGTTACAGGTTATTTGGAATGGGTGTGCTCCTTCTATCAAGTGCGTACTTCAGTGAGATTGTGATTTCACTAACTGTACCTTCAGTTTAACAATTAATCATATAATTGTCGTACACTCAAATGTCTCATAGATATAATATAACATCCCACATAGGCTTGCTTATTAACAGATCCGGTCACGTCACTTTTTTTATATATTTTTTTTACAATTAGATCTTGATGCTTATTTTTATGGAGTAAGAAAAATAATTTTTTTTTTATTTATCTATAACAGATTTTTAATTTTTACTATTATTATTATTATTGTTGCTAGTTATCATTTTTATTGTTATGAATACTGATGAAACAGAATAAATAATTATAAACGATGTTTATTTTATTATTTATAGTTTATTGTTTATTTACGTCAATCTGTGACGTTATGGATACTTTTGAGCGTTATGGAACAAGTGAGTGAATTCAACATGGCGAAAAGGTTATAACGGCTTAGGTTTTTACTTCCAATGTAAATGTACAGGAGTACAGTGGTTTTCTGTACATTGTATGTAACTCTATGGGACAAGTGAAAGGCTCGAGAGAAATAATTTTTTTTTTAATAATGACGATGAGTACTTTATTCTGCACACAGATGAATGAAATAATGTACTCGATATACTTTAATTACACGTATAATATTTAATATCTAATTTTACTATACAGAATTATTTCTGTTAGAAATATGAGTTGTTTGAAAGCAAAAACGTGAGAAGTAAAACAATAATTATGGAAATTGACACAGATTGTTGGATGAGGTCAATGAATTAATTTATTGCAGATGTATTATTTTTATTAAAATATTTATTGAAGTTAGATACTATAAATTCATTTATTTTAATTTACAATACTTCAATTAAATTTATTTAACTACTTTTTAAATTTATAGCGATTAAATATTTATAATTTACATTAAAATATTATAAAAATAATTATTTTAATTATAATTAAATCATTTAGTTACACATTTAATTGAAAAATATCAATTAAAATGTGACTTAAAAATCAATTACTTGATTTTAGTCTTTTATTATACTATTTATATGCAATCTCTTGATAGCTAACATTGAAAATAATATTTAAAATTTATTACAACAATTACTGTCATTCAATTCGTTAAAAAAAAAAAAAAAAAATGAAAAATAGAATTCATCTTATATTCCGATGGCTTGATTGTACAAAATGAGAAATTACTTCCGGCAAATCTCGACGTAGCTTCTTTTGTACTTCATAAGGTATTTGAAGTTTTTTATGTTGATTTGTTGAATATTTACTTATCATACCATTATTTCTTTCATACAATATTTCATTACCCTGGCTTTTCGGGAAAACTGTTAAAGTAGATCCATCTTCATATTCTATTTTAATATCTCCGTTCGGTAATTGAATTCCATTTCCAATACCGGGAATGTATTCTTTTTTATAATCATACTGTATTGAGCGATTAGAAGTTGTTCTTTTAGATTTCAACGTTACTCCAGACATTACAGAATAATCAAATGACGGCATCTAAAAGAAAAGAAAATATAAATTTAAATACAAAATTAATTTAATGAATTTGAGAAACGTTAAATGAATAAATTAACTAATTTACCACGGGTGAATTATTTATAGTTTGTGGGCTATTGATTACTCGTAACACATTTTCTTTTCCTTGTAGGGAAGAAAAATTTCCAGCAGATAGAGGTCTTCGTCCAATAATTACAGGAAAACAAGATTCTTCCGTTGCTGATTCCAATGTATGTAATGATGCTTCCAGGCATAAACAATGTTGATAACATTTTTTATAATGTTCATAAAATTCTTCTAATTCACCTAGTATTTCTCCTTCTCTATAACTGTTACCAACTAAATCTGTTATTTTTATTATATTATCAACACAAGTAACTTTAATACCATTGTAAAAATGAACTTCACAATCTGGGCGTGGCCCATTTTCCATATAATGAATTTTTGCACGTTCATTGTATAAAGTTATTTTAGGTGTTTTTGCTTTAACGAGGTTAACAAATCTTGCAGCATAAACGTATTTCCTGTGATGCCGGGAAGGTAAATTTTCATAAGAATAAATATCAGCGCCATGAGCAGGTAGTGGTGGTGGTTTATCATCAATTTCTCTGGACTCTCGTAATTTATATAAAATAATTTGCAAGCCATCACTTGATATCCTACAAACTTCACCAATCCGTTCCTATTTTTAGTATAGTTTTAATTATAATAATAATTAATAAAAAGATGAATTACTAACATAAATATTAAATAAAAATAATAAAATATTACCATATTGTTATTTTTCCTTTTTATAAATTCAAGACAAACTTCTCCGTTATCAAGAATTGTGAGAATAACATTTTTCGTACGATGTCTTGTCGGCAGCAGTCTTTTAGAATTTAATGGCGGTGTTTGTAATTTTACATTAACATCTTGATCTTTAAGATAGTCACCGGCTTGCTCTCGATACTTTTGTTTATCGTTCCTTTGACAATTAATGTCATCGACGCTGGTGTGTGAGGTCCGTGAAAATACTCGACTACGAGATGGTGGAATGCCTGATCGTATCGAAGTCTGCTCATGAGAATAATCATTTCGCTTATTTTGATAAGCAAAGTTATTCTGGCAATTGTTTCTATCAGTTACAGGATCACTTCTGACGGTAAAATGTGGTGCTAAAGGGTTATACGACGATGGTAACATCGAAGCGCGCTCTTCTGAACGAGAGCGACCTCGAACCATTCGATCTACTGAAGACATTGTTTTACCCAACCCTGAATCAGCCATTCTATCTCGTGACAATGCTCTGCTCATTAACATTTTTTCCTAAAAATATTAAACAAGTTCACATTTAAAATAGTCATAAATAATAATATCAAATAACCAATAAGAATACTTACTTGATATTTTTTTTCTATAGATGTAATAAAAGGATGCTTTAAAATATCACGTAATTCAATTCGATGGTGTGGTTCTTTTTGTAGTAAACGGCTAATTAAATCTTTTGCACTGTCAGATAAATAAGAAGGTAAATTATAATAACCCTTAGCAATAAGAGCTAAAGTACTTCTTACGCCTCCACTGTCAAATGGAGCTTTACCAACTAGTAAAGTATACAACAAACATCCTAAGCTCCACAAATCTGCTTTAGGACCATGTGATGATTTTGTCGCAACCTATTTTAATTTTTGTCATATTAATATTTTTTTTATTTAAATAAAACTAATTAAAGAGAAGAAAATTAACGTTACCTCAGGTGCAATATAATTGGGTGTACCGCACATAGTCATATTATTTTGATTAGGTTTCATCAATTTTGCTAATCCAAAATCTGCTATTTTCTATAAAAAATAAGACTTTAAATGATTGAAAAATTTGTTAAATTGTATGTTTATGTCATAAATAGTTTTGCACCTACCACTTGCATTTCTGCAGTCAATAATAAATTAGAAGGTGAGATATCTCTATGAACCATATTTCTATCGTGCAAATAGAGTAACCCTTCCGCCACTTGTTTTATAATTCTGGCAGCTAAAAAATTAAATTTATTTAGAATAAAAACGATAAATATCAGGTCGATTTTCTAACAATAAACAGATAAATTAACAGAAATTATGTATCCTTATTAAAAATTAAACAATAGAGTAATATGTCCCAAATACTTTTAATCAATTACTTTATTTTCTGTTGATAACAATATCAACTAATTTAAAAAAATTACCTTCATTTTCTGAAAGCCTTTGAACATAATGTTTTTTCAGAAAACGCTGTAAATCTCCATAAGGACATAGTTCCAACACTATATAAACATATTTTGCATCTTTAAAAGATGTATAGAACTTTAGAATAGATGGATGTCGCAATTTTGAATGAATGGCTACTTCTTCACGTACTCTGCCAATCATTCCATGGTCTTGCATTAATTTTATGTTAATCTACAATAAGAAAAGTGCTCTATAAACTTATATGCTATTTTGTTTGGATGCAACAGGTACTGTCAGTGTACGTTACACTCAAGCCGTACATCAGAATTTGATACATACCTTTTTTATCGCTACATCTATTCCTGTATTTAGACATCTTGCTTTATAAACATCACCGAAACCTCCTCTGCCAAGAAATTCGAGTTCCGTGTAATCCTATAATAAATAAATAAATAAATAAATACAATATTGGTATTTCAAAGTGAAAATTTAAATTACTAACCTCGATACGGTCACCGAATCCCTCAGACATCGGCGGCATCTCGGGAGTTTTTAAATCTAACTTCTTAATGAAACACAAACAAATTTATTTTATATTTAAAATTAAAACATTTTAATAAGTAAATAGTACATTTGTAAAAAATGGAGTTTAAAAAAAAAGTAAACAAAAACAGAATTACGGTTATCCACCCGCCATTTAGTTTACTTTGGGATTGGATTGGAATATACTAAAGTATAGTATATGCTTAATAATAAAACCGTGTATAGTGTCCATACGCTACATCTATTTAATAGTTTCAAACTTTGTCAGCAGAGTAGTGATTGTTATTGTTATTCGAAAAATATCTGATATAATCGATTTTTTGGAATAAAAATTTAATTTTTTTTAAGCTCCAAAAATATTAAGTCGTCTTATCAAATCATGAAAATTAATTTTTCTAATTTATTAATTGTTGAAAAAATTAAAACAATCGTCAAACGTCAGATACTTCCAAGTTGCTTTTAACTAGACTATACTTTCTTTAGTATGGCGAAATGAAATTTCATGAATTGAATCATTTGAAATAAAAATTATCAATAAATTACTTTTATTTATACGTAACAATTGTATAAGTATTATAAATGGTTGTAAACAAAAAAAAATTAATTGATGTGATAAATTAAAGTATTATTAATTAATATTTTACAAAAAGAAACACCTATGGCGAGAATAATTTGACACTTGGTCATATGAAAACAAAATAATAGTAATAGTATTGAAAATAAAAAACGATGGGATTAAGTTTACTCAAATTTCGAAAAGATGTGAATAATAAAATTCCAAGAAATTTAAATGTTCATTAGTTGTAATAGAAACAAGAATGTTGAGTATACTTTTAAAATATTGCAATTATCTGAAGTATTCTAAATTAAAAAGCAATAAAAAATAATGAGCAATGAAATCATTGTACAGATTTGTTATTATTTTTTTATGTATTATTGGTGTGATAATTGTTTTAAGTATTTCATCGCATTCAAGTAGTAACAAAAAAAATGATGAAGATTCGAATACTGAAATCATTTCAAATCATCGAGATCCACGTGCTCGAGGACGTCTCAAAAAAGATTCGATGGAAATAATAAACCAAGAAGTCACTATTTGTGTTGTCGTTTGTGGTGACAGATTAGATGAATCTCTTACAATGTTTAAATCTGCATTAGTTTTTACGAAAAAACTATTGAAATTGATTGTAATTGCTGAAGATGATTTGATCGTTGCATTCGACGAGAAACTCAGCGAATGGAAGTATTTAACAAATAATTCATTTACTTTTGTACTGAAACCGATTCAATTTCCAAACAATAGTGATGCTTCAATGTGGAAACGATTATTCAAACCATGCGCTGCTCAAAGACTTTTTCTACCGGTAATTATTATTTTTAATTTATCGTTAAGTTATAATATTTAAAGACATGTCTATTCATACTAAAAAAAGTCTTGATAGACGCCTCTAATATTTAAATAATGAATAATATTTTAATTACAGGCTTTATTGAATGATACTGATGCCATATTATACGTTGATACAGACACATTATTTTTAGCACCACCAGAGTTAGTCTGGGATGAATTTAAAAAAATGAATTCAACACAATTGGCTGCTTTGAGTCCTGAACATGAAGATCCTAATACAGGATGGTATAATCGATTTGCCAAACATCCGTACTACGGGAAACTCGGTGTCAACTCAGGTGTTATGTTGATGAATTTAACACGAATGCGTGAATTTAGATGGACAGATTATGTGATACCTATTCACAAAGAGTATAAATTAAAAATAACATGGGGTGATCAGGATATTATTAATATTATATTTCATTACCATCCAGAAAGATTGTATATTTATCCGTGTCGTTATAACTACAGACCAGATCACTGTATGTACATGTCTGTATGTACTAATGCTGAGACAGAAGGTGCATTAGTCATCCACGGATCGAGAGGTACATTTCACTCACAAAAACAGCCTCCTTTTCGTGCTGTCTTTCGAGCAATGCAACAGTATCAATTCGGCACTGATAAATATGAAAATTTGTTTTTACCAATGCAAAGTTATCTAATGATGGATGATAATTCACATTGTGGTAAAGTTTGGAAGGTTTTTATAATACAACCTGAAATTTATATAGGCAATAATTTTATTAACTAATTTATTGATGCTCAAGTATGAAGAGTTTTTTTTATATAGAACAATTTTTTTATACAATTTATTAGCAATTACGAATTGATTTTATACACTACTTGTAAAATAGCTGCATTATTTCTGACAGCTGTTTATTGTAAATTATTACTTTACACAAAAAAAATTTGTTACGATTTATACGTAAAAAAATTATTGTGATTAATTGTTTAAATTGTTATAATGTTAATACTATGGAGATGATTTTTGAAAGAATTTTTTATAAAAGTTTATTAGGAAAATTAGAATTTATTGTAAATTGTGTGAATGAAATAACTCAAGTATTTTTTTTATTAAATATTTAGCTCTCTACATATTCTTATGTACTTTAAAAAAATGATAAAAACTAAAGATCCAGTACCATAAATAAGTAATACTTTTTTTTTTTTTTTTAAAATAACGTAATATTAATTTCGTTAAAAATACAGTAAATTGTGCCTTTAGTAATTGTTTCGCAAAAAAAAAAACTGTGATTTATTTAGAGTAAAAGTAAATTTTTGTTTCTTTTGAATATAAGTATGTATTTTAAGTATTTTATTGTTACTAATTATTTTGGGATTTTTTAATACAAATACTTTTCTCTGTACTAATGTTATAATTTTCGTAATAGTCGATAAAAATTTATCCATTTACTATTTAAATTATAAGCGATTTCTGATTTATAATAGTGTTAATTAATAGTTAAAGCCACAATTCTGTTTTTTTTAATGAACACTTTTTTCTTAATAATAATGAGTAAATTATGGATGATGTGTTTGAGTGAAACGGTTGAGAGAATAGAGAAAATTGAGAGGGAGTAAAGTGAGGTACGTCCAACTATGTACAACGTACCAAGTTCTGTAGTTGGTGGGGAATTTACTCGTGAGATTCATGAGAGGGTCACGAGGATATTACTGTAATGTACTAGCAGTTTTATACATTGTATGCTTTTTATTAGACCACAATTGTTATATTGTATGTTAAAACTTAATGATAATAAAAAAAAAAATTTACTAGTTTGTCTCGTGAAGTTGAACAAGTGTTTATATCCAATTATTCAAGTTAAAGACATTGCTATTAGAACTAAAAATAGTTTAAGTTTGTGTATTTTTTAAATTATTCAATAACAATTATTGATAACAATTACATGTGTAATGTAAAAATTCAATTATTCCTTTTGGATATGATAACAAATCTCTGATAAACTCAATATAGTTATGAAGATAAAAACGATAACATATATGAAGTTTTTTTTTTCACCTAGTGTAATTTAGCACAAGCTATTATGCTGTTCAAGACCTTAGTTATTCTATCATGATTTTAAACTAATTTACTTCAACAGACAATTATTTTTAACAGTATTTCTCGTTAATATACATCAAAATAAGTATCACGTATGTATCCTTTTATTTTTTGTTAAAAGAATTAAATATATAATAAGGTATGTCATCACTCCCCACTGTAATTTAAAGATAAGAATAATTTATTGCATTAATAAAAAAAAATACCATTAATATTATCTGAAATTAAACATACATTTTTTGAAATTCCGAAAAAATAAAAATATGAGATAAAAATGTTATTTAATCAAAATATAATTTATAAGTTATAAAGTAAAATAAGAAAAGATGAGAATGATGATGCTGTTTTCTGTGAAGTGAAGATATAATACTTCTTTAGTATGTTGTTTACTGATGCAGAAACTTATATTATACGTTCAACGTTGAAATCATACGTCGCGATTATAAAACAAGTTACAGGATATTTAATGCGATAATAATATATTGATAAGTATAATTTAAAAGAAATAAAAATAAAAATAAAAAAGTTGTGATAATTATCTTTTTTGTGAGTAAAGTGTAGACATGTGTACAATATTAAAATGTTCCGGTAGAAATATAAAATTACAGTAGACAATAATAAACAGTTATTTAAAAAAATATATATTTCCAGCAACTACAAGTGTTTATTTATTTTATTATATTTTTTTTTTCTGTAGAAAAATGCCATTATTTAAACCGAAGACGGTGTCAAAGAGTCCTGTTGCTCAAGAGAAGACTACAGGTAACGGAGCTCACAATCATGAAGGTCATAAAACCGTCAGTAGTAGTAGTAGTAGCAATAATAATATAAATGGAACTGGTAAACGGGACAAGTTCGGTCATCAAGATCAAACAGAGTCAACAGATGATAATCAAAATTCAAGTAAGACACATCTGGTCTTTCGCTGTCAGTTAGCACATGGCAGCCCAACGGGATTTATATCGGATTTTAAAAACGTCCGTGAACTTTACCAGAAAATAGCTGAGTGCTATGATCTACCAACAAGTGAAGTGAGTTTTATCTTTACAACTTTTTTTATCTACTACTTTTCAATCACAATCACAATACGAAAATCTAGTGTTACAATAATTACTGTAGTCATGCATGTATGGGAACACATCATAATTATCAGCATCATTCATCGCTATTATTGAATGCCGGAAACATTGGTCATGGTTCATGACCCTGCCAGCGTTCCGGATATCCCACTGGGTTCTAAATTTACTTATTAACAATTTAAGTACACAACTAAGCTTTTCTCCTTTCTCTTTATATCAATCGTTGTAGTTGTGGTAGTTGTTATTTGATTTCGACTTGTTATTGTAAATGAACTTTTCTTGTTCAACTACATTGTATCATCGCAAGATTATGCAGTAATACTTATGTTTTGTTAAATACATTTCAACAGTTTAGATAGGTCGCCGATTTTAACAGTTACTTGTTAAAAAACTTTGTAATGTAGATTGACTGCGCAATTAACCATTCGGCTGATACGTTTCGCAGAATTTCTCGACGCGATTATTTTATCACTACAAAAAAATTTATCTGTTAATAAATTTAACAAATTGTTACCACACTTGTGAATCAATTTTTAAAAATTTTAGTTTAAAATTTATACATTATTTTCATTTTTAAATTGATTAATTCCAAAAAAATTTCAGCTTTTCATCCCGAAAAAATGTATCGATTATTTTTTCACAAAAATGTCTTAACTAAACAATTTTTTAAAAGTATTTTTTTATTTTTTTTATTGACCGATTAATTTTAAAAGTCTATTAAAAGTAACCGCACTTCAATTTGATTAAACAAATAATTTTAACCGATAAATTTTATGACCTTGATCTGAATCATATCTTAATTACAACATTTTTTCTTATCAACTTTCTAAAGATAAATGTTATCGAACATTCAACTAATATTGTTATTTAATGCTTAATTCATTAAATAATAATAGTTAGTATTACATATATATTATTTTATACTTTCTTTATTTTAGATTCTTTTTTGTACGTTAAACACCCATAAAGTCGATATGAACGAGTTATTGGGCGGACAAATAGGATTAGATGATTTTATATTTGCTCATCGCAAAAGTAAGTAATTTTTTATATTCATTAAAATTAATATTGATAAAAAAAAATAAATAACATCAAATCATTTTAAATGATCGGTAGGTCGACCGAAAGAGATTGAATTAGTTAAAACAGAAGATGCGTTAGGATTAACCATCACAGATAATGGAGCTGGATATGCATTTATAAAACGGATAAAAGAAGGCTCAGTAATTGATAAAATTAAAGTGATACAAGTAGGTGATCACATAGAACGAATAAATTCGGAAAACTTGGTTGGTAGACGACATTATGAGGTCGCTAAAATGTTGAAAGATATTCCGAAAGGTTCAACATTTACTCTAAGATTAATAGAACCTCAGAAAAGTGGATTTGGCAGTATTGGTCCAAGAGGTGATATTAAAAAAAATAAAAAATCTGGCTTTGGATCGGGTAAAGAAACACTGAGGTTCAAAGCAGATGGAAGTACGCAAATTCAGCAGGTAATTTAATTAATTAATTATTTTATAGAATTATTTAATTATTTCAAATATTTTTCATTCTCAGGTTGATGATTCCTCAACAATTGGTGTTGAAAAAATAAATAACATTCTTGAAAGTTTCATGGGTATTAATGACAATGAATTAGCAACCCAAATTTGGGAATTAGCGGAAGGAAAGTTCAATAGCATGGATTTTGCTGAAGCTATTGACAATTCAGATCTTGAAGCTTTTGGATTTAGTGATGATTTCGTTATTGAATTATGGGGTGCAATTACTGACGCAAGAAGTGGTCGTTTTTAAATAAGAAAATTTTTAGATTTAATATTATTGATAAAATTATTATTATAATAATTCATTCTCACTTAATTCTTTTATTTAAAATATTATATCTGCCATATTATGCTTCCTGGAACATTAAATGATTAATTATTTATCAGGATATGTCAAAAAAATTTATTTATATATAAATATTTATAAATTCTACATAATAGAGAATTAAATTTTTTTTAAAATACTTAATTCACAAGTTTCTAATAAAAGTATGATATATAGATAATATTAATATTATAATTATAATTTTTTACATTGATGTGCACTGATATTTTCATAAATTTATTTTATTTTAAATTTTAATGTGTAAATGTAAATATATATTTAATAATAGTTTATAATAAATTAAGCATATATTAATTTATAAGAATATTTTATTATTATAAAAAAATACACAATTGATAAAGAACGAATAAAATAATGTAAACACTTATTTTGTAATTTATTATTAAACAAAATAAAAAAAAATAGTAATATCATTGACAGTCATATTATTAATAAACAATTTAAAAAAACATCTCGAATCAAAATAAGGCATTGATTGATGTAAAAATTTTACAATTAAATTATCTAAACGGGGGACTTTAATGACCTCGTTCACTAAGCCGGGTTATTATTTTAAATGCAAAACAAATTTTAATCAGTTGTACTTAATTATAATATAAATATGTAGATATACAGCTGGTTTGGAGTACTTATATTTCATTTAAATGTAACGGCTCATATCATTTATTCGCAATTTAAAATATCAGCCTCAGTCTTGGACTTACCGGTCAAGTGGAAAGACGTACTTACCATTAATTCTGATAATTTGGAGCAATAAAAATAATATCAGACATTTAAAAATAGTTTAAATTAACAATGGTGTTAGGAATTATAAAATGTCATAAAATATTTTTTAAAATAGGAGTTGGTTGCCGACAAACAAGAAATAAATTACAAATTAATAAGGTAAATATTATGTATAACCTCTAATTGAAAAATGACATGATTTGTAGTATTACATACTCAAAATAGCAGATATCTAACGACGATATACTACATGAATTTATTATCATGGAATATTTGTCAGCATAGTTAATGAATTTTATTTTTATGTAATTTTTTTAGATATGTGCTGTAAATTTTTCAATAAAAAATGACATACCTGATGAAACAGAAACAGATCCAACAGAGTTGAAAGTACCAGTTGGAGATGGAAAATTGTTTAAATCTGTTGATCATGCTATAAGTGATATACCTGATGGTGCTAAATTATTAGTTGGAGGTTTTGGACTCTGTGGTATTCCTGAAAATTTAATCGCTGCTATAAGTAAAAAAGGATGTAAAAATTTAACAGTTGTATCGAATAATGCTGGTGTTGATGATTTTGGTTTGGGGATACTTTTATCGCAGCAAAGAATAAAACGAATGATTGCTTCTTATGTTGGTGAAAATGCTGAATTTGAAAAACAATATCTCAGTGGTAATCTTGAAGTCGAATTGACGCCACAGGTATTGTCAATTTTATTTTATATATTCCTTTATTTTTATAGAAATTTCTTATTTGTTTTTTCTCTCACAGGGTACTTTAGCAGAACGTATCAGAGCAGGGGGTGCTGGTATACCAGCGTTTTTCACAGCAACTGGTCTCGGTACTATAATCCAGGAGGGTAATGTCGTCGTAAAATATGGTGCCGAAGGTAAGCCTGAAATATCTGGTGAACCGAGAGAGATTCAGGAATTTAACGGGCGAAGCTATGTTATGGAAACCGCCATCACTGGAGATTTTGCGTTAATAAAAGCTTGGAAAGCTGATAAAGCTGGAAATTTAATTTTCAAAAAATCAGCAAGAAATTTCAACCCTGTCATGTGTAAAGCAGCTAAAGTTACAATTGTTGAAGCTGAGGAAATTCTTGAAGTTGGTCAACTGGATCCTGATCAGATTCATGTACCCGGAATATATGTAGATAGAATTTTAAAAGGCCGTAATTATGAAAAACGTATTGAAGTAAGGAGTGAATCACCGCCTCACATTATTACATTATTATTTATCACTTATGATAGTATTCACATTAACAATCAAATTTTTTCAGAAATTAAAAACTAATGCCTCATTAAAATCAAAAAAAGCTACACCAGCAACTAAAGCAAGAGACAAAATTATCCGACGTGCTGCTCTAGAATTTAAAGATGGAATGTATGGTGAGTATTAAACTTTTACAATAATTACTTAAGCTAATTAATTATTACATTAATGGTGTTGAATAATGATTCATTTGTTTTACAGTTAATTTGGGCATTGGAATGCCAATGTTGGCTGCTAATTACATTAAGAAAGGTATGAATGTAACGCTTCAGTCTGAAAACGGAATTTTGGGCCTTGGTCCTTATCCAGATGAGAGCCAAGTTGATCCAGATTTAATTAATGCTGGAAAAGAATCCGTAACAGTCGCTCCTGGTGCATCTTTCTTCAGTAGTGATGAAAGTTTCGCTATGATCAGAGGGTAAGAATAAATTCTTGACAATCTGTTGGGTATTAGTATTCAAGAAATAATTAATGGTAACTGTTATTATTCATGTTTTTATTTTTTTATTTTTTTATTAGTGGTCATGTTGATTTGACAATTCTTGGAGGTATGCAGGTATCAAAGAATGGAGATTTAGCAAATTGGATGATTCCTGAATCAATGGTCAAGGGTATGGGCGGTGCGATGGATTTAGTTTCTGCTGCGGGTACAAAAGTAGTTGTCACAATGGAGCACAAAGCTCGAGACGGAAGCCCGAAAATTCTAGAAGCTTGCACATTACCAGTCACTGGTACTTATTTATTTTAGAAATTTAGTTATTGTGATATTTTTTGATTGTGCTTATATTTTATGTGAAAATTTTATTAATTAATTTTATTTTATAGGTCAACAATGTGTCGACTTGATCATTACAGATTTGGCTGTATTTGAAATTATTGATGGAGGTTTACGGTTAATTGAATTAGCGCCTAACGTCGATATTAGCGAAGTTGTTAGTTCAACCGGTTGCGAATTTTCTGTTTCTGACGATTTGAAAGTTATGGAACAAATTTCGATGGACGATGAAATTTAAAGTTTCAACATATTTTTTTTTTTATACTATCAAACTTATAAAAGCATTTAAAACGATTTAATTTATATTAAAATATATATGGTATATTGTAAAAAAAAATGTATATTTTGTAAAGTGCAATAGAAGTATTATTTTGTACAATATTAAAAATCAATCGCTTTTTAATATCAACTCAGGATCATTTAGTCAATCAACTTTTATTACTCGTAAAAGTGAATTATAATTAGTCATAAATGATAAGTTGAAATTTAAGAGTACTTTTTTAATTTAAAACAAACAAAATTCAATATTTTGTTTGTTTAAAAACTATAAATGAAATCATAATAATAATAATTTGTACACTTGAGCATAAAAACTAGAGTAGGAAATTTGATTAATTAAGTTCCAATTAAATGTTATTTTCTTACTAATAAAAAAAATCTTTTTTTTTAATCATTTTTAATTAATAATAAAAAATATGTTATTTTCATCTTAATAACGTGAATTATATGAGAAATGAATTAAATAATATAAAAGATATTATTTTTTATCTTTTCGCAAGAACTCATGAATGAAAAATGGTACCTTTAACAATATTTATCAAACATACAGTATTATTGAAATTAACAAGTTAATTTTTTATATATTCCATAAAAATTTAATAATTTATTGGTTTTTAATTACGAAGAAATTCAAAATAGAAGGTGGACTTAAGTTTTAAAGTGGGAGTGAAAGAGTTATGAAGTTACGTATATGATAAATATAGTGAAAGTTCATTGACATTGTCATTGGTTCTTGAAAATTTCAGACAGTTCAAGACCTTTTCTCTGTTAGTACAATTAAAATTCTTGAATATTTTATTTAGATAGATCTTTTTTGTTATTATCTGTTGATTGTTATTTTTACAATGTTTTCATATATCATTAAATTTGGTAGAGCTAATTATAAATACCCACAAAGTTGTTTACAAATAAATAAGGTACATCATACTTGATATGCAGCTATGTAAAGTTATTACCCTAGTCAGAAAATCATTTTCTGTATTACTCTGTTTATTCTCTGCTCTACATATTTAAGATACAATTTTTTTATCCTCTTTTTGAGTTTTTAGTCATTTTTAAAGTGACTTTTTAGTTAGGAAAACTTAGAATTTATCATCAATAATGTACTTTGATCCACAATCAACGTAACCAATAATTTTTATTATAAAGAATAAATTTTTCTTTTTTTAATTAGTATTTACTTTTTCAGATACTTGCTGTGAATTATTCATTAAAAAATAATATACCAGACTTTGAAAATGATAAATCGGAATTAAAAATACCAAGAGAACATAAAAAATGTATTATGTCTGTGGATTCAGCAGTACATGACATTCCAAATGGCGCTAAATTATTAATTGGTGGGTTAGGATTAGGTGGTTGGCCGTTAAATGCGATTGATGCAATCATTAAAAAAGGATGTAAAGATTTAACGGTCATATCTGTTACCCCTGGAGTTGGAGATATAGGCTTACAAAAGTTGTTAATTCAACGACAAATAAAAAGACTAGTAACATCATTTATTGGTATAAATCCAGAGTTTGCAAAAGAATACAGTAAAGGAAATTTAGAACTAGAGTTCATACCACAAGTATAAATATTTCCACTTAGTTTTAATATCATAAC
Source organism: Cotesia glomerata (assembly GCF_020080835.1). NCBI lineage: Eukaryota > Metazoa > Arthropoda > Insecta > Hymenoptera > Braconidae > Cotesia > Cotesia glomerata. Next base: position 6,796,065 of record NC_058160.1, read on the forward strand.
TAATATTTTTTGTCATTAAAATTTTCATGGCATGAATTTAATTTTGATTTATAATGGTAACAGGGTACACTTGCAGAATCTATCAGAGCTGGCGGTGCTGGTATACCAGTATTTTTTACTTCAACTGGTTGTGGAACAATGATTCAAGACGGTAATGTTGTAATAAAGTACGATAAAGATGGTAAACCTGAAATTTTAAGTAAACCAAAACATGTTCAGCAATTTGATGGAAAAAATTATTTAATGGAACCTGCCATCACCGGTGACTTTGCAATTATAAAAGCTTGGAAGGCTGATAAGGCTGGAAATTTAATTTTCAGAAAATTAGCAAGAAATTTTAATTCCATTATGTGTAAAGCAGCTAAAGTTACGATTGTAGAAACTGAGGAAATTGTTGAAACTGGTGAACTTGATCCTGATAGCATTCATGTACCTGGAATTTACGTAGATAGAATTTTTAAAGCGTCTAATACTGATGAATTTACTAAAGTAAGTTTTAAATCTACATTAATAATTTTGATGTCTTGATTATTTTACTATCTTTCAAATTTTCTTCAATTAGATAATAAAAACCCTATCAAAATTAGCAGTATCACCTGTAAGTAAAAAAAAAGAGAGAATTATTCGACGCACTGCACTGGAATTTAAAGATGGGAGATACAGTGAGTAATACCACTTGGTTTTGTATAAATATTTTTCTATAATAATTTTTATTTTAATAATATTATTTGAAACTTATAGTTAATTTAGGTATCGGAATACCGATGTTAGCTGCTAAATATATTAATAATGATACTGACGCAGCTCTACAATTCGATACGGGAGCTCTAAATTTTCACTACAGTCAAGAAACGGATCGCGTTGATCCTGATTCAATGGGCCATGGAGTAGCTCCAGTAACAGTTTTGCCTGGTACATCTTTTTTTGGTTGTGATGAGAGTGCCGCTATGATCAGAGGGTCAATATATTTTTTATGTTAAATATTAATTAATATGACACTGAAGTTGACAGACATTAGAAATTTTTTTAGAATTTTTTAGCAATGAAATTATTATGAAAAAAATTTAATAAAAAAATTTTTGGTGAAAATTTTTAGAAGCATTTTTTTATTGCAATTGATTTGCTATAAAAATTAAAAAAAATAACAGTTGTCAGTCAACTTCAGTATCATTAATTAATTCTACTTGTTCTTCTAAAATAATTGAAATAAATTTATTGCTAGTGGACATCTTGATTTAACAATTCTTGGAGGAGCACAAGTATCAAAAAATGGTGACTTAGCGAATTGGATGATTCCTGGATCAATGATAATGGGTATGGGTGGAGCGATGGATTTAATTTCTTCTCCAAAAACAAAAGTAATAGTGACAATGGAACATAAAGCTTCAGATGGCAGTCCAAAAATTTTAGATAAATGTACCATTCCTTTAACAGGTGCATATTTTTTAAATTGACTTATCTTATAATTTATAAATTTTTTGTACTAATTTGTGATAAATTTAATTGTATAGGGGAAAATTGTGTGGACATGATTATCACAGAACTAGCCGTGTTTGAAATTGTCCGTGGAGAAGGCATGACTTTAATTGAATTAGCTCCTAATGTTGATGTAACTGAAGTCATTGAAGCAACTGGCTGTGAATTTTCTGTATCTGATGATTTAAAAATCATGGGTCAAATAGATGATAATCCAAACTAATTAATTCTCATACAGACACTCAAGTTTTCTCAAATTTTTATATGAACTTTACTTCATTTTGAAGAGTGTTAAGACCTATCCTGAAAAAGCAATTTTTTTTCACTGTAAATTGATATGTTATTTTATACTTATAATAATAATAATAACAATAGTAATTGATGTTATTTTTTACTGAACACGGATATTGTTTTTATTTTTCTTATAATGAAATAAATATTTCAAACAAAGTATTGTTTTTTTTTTTTATTTATTAAAAATGTTTCCGTTTATTATTTATAAATGCAGTAAATAATTTCATTTTATTTGCAAATTAATATTTTAAAAGTTTAAAAATAATGAAAAAAAAATTTAAGTTAATCTATTTTTGAAAAAACAGATACAAAATTTTACTTAGACTTTTCGTCTTATTTTAAAAAATCTATCGAATTCAGTCTATAAAAAAAAGTAAAAAAAAAATTTCCATTTTCGTGGTGCCGTAAAAATGGTAAAATCCCCAAAATAATTAATTACAGCGTAACAAAAAGCTAGTTTTAGATTATTTTTTTTTAATAAAACATGAGATTTAAACAGTATAAACTTTGATTACACCAAAGTCAGAGCATGCGTAAATTATTATATTAAGAGTTGATCCCTATACAGTCGACGCTCTCTGTATTTGACCACATTCTTCCTCTGTATTTGACGATTTTACACAGCTCTTATGGACAAGGACGAGTCAAATACAGAGAATGGTCCTGTACGGGCGAGTCAAATACAAAGAGCGTTGACTGTATCCATCATTCCATCCTTGTTTTTCGTTCTCCACGCAACGAAAAACCGGGCGGACGCTAAATGAAGCGCTCAGAAAGCGCCAAAACTCTGAAGGTACTAGCTTCATACGATTTTCAATTGTTTCGTACAAGTGAATAGTTTACTGAACATATTACGCACAATATAAAATTTCATCTCCCAGAGCAAATAATTTATCTATCTCAAAAAATTTTATATTTAAAGCAATTCATTTACAATTATTGTTCTTTTTTTTAATCTGAAAATAATATAATAACATTAATACATACATTCACAATCGTCTAAGTAAGTACTTTTTAATTTTTTTTTTCAAATGCATCAACGCGTTTAATAACAACATTAGAAAAAGTATTATAAACATTTTATTACCATTAAATTAATAGTAGTAATAAAAATTCCATTTTTATTTCCAGTTTTAACAATAAAACGATTGTTAGTTGTTTAGAATTTGTAATACGATATATATTTATACATTATTGCTGGGATGGCGTCATTTAATCGTTAAGACTTGTATGAACGTATCAATTTACTATGGAAAGGTATGTATTCTGATAATGAAAATTAAGTTAACCGACATCTAAGAATTTTTAGAATTTTTTTTTATTAAAAAAATAATTACAAAAAAATTAAAAAAAAATCATATTTAAAAAACTTTAAAAATTATAAGTGCAATTTTTAAAAAATATTATTTAGTTCTTATTTAATAATTAAAAAAAAAAAAAAAAAACTCGAAAAATTAACAATGTCGCCTAACTTTAGTATTATATTCTGATGTATATATTTGAATATTTAGTAATAAAATTTAACTTTTGCAGGACTAATGATAAATAATTTAAAATTAAATCAAGAAATCTAATTTTTTCCCGTGAGCATTGATCATAAAGGAATTCCACTATGTCATCGCAAAAAAAAATTGAATTTCTATTTTCTTGTTCAACAGAAAAGTTCATCGAGTTGTATAAAACACACGATCAAACTTCCAGAGAAAAATTTTATTTAAAACTTTCAACTAAAATCGTGAATAGTATTATCAAAAGTGATGATGTCAACAATTTGAAACAACACCTGAAACTAATCGACCTCATCAAAGATTTTGTCGATGAAGAGACTTGGGAAAATTTCAACAAGATCGTGGAGAAGTCGCTGAAAAATTTGAATTATATTATTCTCGCTTGCAAATATAATCGAGAAAAAGTGCTTGAATATATTTTAGAAAATACTAATATTGTTACTGGTAAGAGAGATTCAAATATTTATAAATGTTTTCAACTAGAGGATAGAGATGACGAAAACCACAATGCTTTTTACTATGCTATTCGTGTTGGTAATTGTAAAATTATTGAAGCGCTTCTTAATTTTTCATCATTGCAATGTCAAAAAAATTTAGATAAAGTTTACGAACTTTTTGCCCAAACATATGAAGAATTTAAATTAAAAAATATTGTGTTATTGGATGAAGTAGTTACATTTGTTGAAAAGAAATTGATAGATTTTAGATTTTACAATTCAGAGAAAGTAAAAAATATAAAAATATCTCATTCTGACATAAAAGCAAGAATAGAATTATTGGTTGAAAATATTCATTTACTTACATCAGAATATTCAATCACAAATAAATTGGATGAAAAATTTTTTCTCCGTGCTAGGTTTATTGTTCAGAATATAAATATTTTAAAAAGACAAATGAAATCAACATATAGCAAATTACCTTGGGAAGAAGTAGAGTTTTGTTTGATTGCGTATATAAATGCCGAGCAACGATCTGAAAAAACAAAAATTCGAATTTTTAATTTTTTTCTGAGTAAAAATAAATTATTTTATTATCTTGATATTTTTGCGGAAAAACTTAATAATCAGAAGATGAATCTTCATGAAATTTCTATTAATAAATTAGTAAGTCTTCCAAAAGATAAACGAGAAGAAAAAATTTATGATATTATTAATGAAAATTCGGAATTTAAAGAATTATATGATCATTATCGATTGTTGAGAGATACATATTCTTTGTCAATAATAATGGAATATTTAGATCTATCGTTTCTTGTGGACGCTAGTGAAAAAGAAGGTCAATTAGTGATAACAAGAACTTTACAAGTAATTGGAGAATATATAAAAAACACATGGGAATCACCGAAAATGTCAGAATCTACAAGTCAACTGCTAATTTCATCTCTACCTCCGAATACTCGAGAAATCATAATAGATTTACGTAATTCATTATCTCACAATAATTGTTTATCACAAAGATTGAATATAGAAAATACTCGTTCTAATAATATTTCGAATTTCTTTACTAACATTCAAAATGATACTAAGATTATTAATACCGTTATCAAAAATATTCTTCATAAAACTCAATTTCATCATACTGTCACAATTTTGAAAAATATTGCTTCAAGTCCAAGTGCAAACGACATAAAAAATGTTTTAGAAACTTTCGATTTTGAGATTAACTCATTTTGGTTTAAAGATAAACTTAAATTTACAGAAGAGAATTCTTTAGAAAAATTAATCGAAAAATTAGAAAATATTATAACTAACAAGGGACCCGTCAAAAATTTATTTCTTCAATTAAAACAGGAGTCTAAGAGTCTTTATTCATCAACAAATGAGCTTAATTATGAAATGAAATTATTACTATTAAAAGAGATGCGTAGACGTATTAATGATAATATTGATGATAATAATACAAGAGAAATAAAATATTTTGCAAACCGAGCTCTGTTAACTTTAGAACCAAATGTTGATTTCAAAATGTGTCAAGAAATTATTGTTGCAATATTATTTCAAATAATTGGTAGTCTGGACCGATCAACTATTTCATCTGGAGACTTTGACCGTTTGACGCAAATTATAAATACAATTTTCACTCAAATAGGATTTGGAGTATACAATATGAAGTGGCTAGAAGAATTAAGAGATAATCTCTATAAAAACAACTACTCATCCCATCAAAATCACAAAAATCATTTAGATGTTTCTAAAGAGAATAAAAATTCATCCAATAAAACAACAGTGAAACACGAATACACGGTGAAATTGTCTACTTTAAAAAGTATAATTGAAAGTAATCAATTATATAAGGACCTCTCTGCTTATCAGAAAAACAAAAAACTACAAGCAGTTATTGAAATGCTACTGTTGGACATAATGTCGATTTTAGATAGTTCTAAAAATATATTGGTTGACAATCACTTATTGCTTGACAAGCCATCACCATTATTGATTGGTAAAAATTTGCGTAATCATTTAGCGCATGGAAACACCTTAGTTGATATTTCATTATTTGATTCTTCGATTGCAATTTTTCTAAATGCTGCAAAACTTACTACAGAAAATCTTATTGAGAGCAATAAAACAGTAGGTAGAATGATTGAAAGTAATTTAACAGAATTAAAAACTAAATATGATCTTGATTTAACAACTATTATTAATCAAGAAGCGATGTTTGAGTCATTGGAACGTGGCGATTTCGATGCTTTGAAAGATACTTTAGCCAAAGGAGCCGACATTCATTCAAGAAACTATCGCTTATTAACTGCTCTTCATTTTGCTGTTAAAGGATCTAATTGTGAAACAATAAAATTTATTCTTGATCAAAAAGTAAATGTTGATGTTAAAGATTTTGATGGCCAAAGTCCGCTGCACGTAGCAGCTGAACATGGGCGGACAGACGTTGTTAAAATTTTTGTAGCAAAAAAAATTTTAACTCCTGATCTTGTCAATAATTATGGAGATACGCCATTACACATAGCGGCTCAGCGAGGTCACCGAGAAATAGTTGAAATTTTGCTACAAAATAATAGCAACGCTAAAATTTTGAACTATTCTGGTTATATGCCGCTCCATTGCGCTGCATTGAATGGTCATAAAGATGTTGTTGACGTTTTGTTGAAAAAAGAAAAAGGTGTAGATTATAGCAAATCATTCGATGGTATGACAATACTTCACTTAGCAGCAAAACATGGTCATACGGATCTTGTTAAATATTTGATTACTCTTAAAGCAAATGTAAATACTAAAACGGGAAGAAATGAGGTACCTTTACATGAGGCATCTCTCAATGGTCATTTGGAAGTTGTGAAAATTTTAATTGCTAACAAAGCTGATATCAACATTGCTAATGTTGATGGTCTTACACCTTTGCATAATGCTGTTGAAACTAATCGTGAAGAAATAACTGAAGTTTTACTCAAACATGGTGCTGCAGTAAACGCTGTTTATGATCCTGATAATTATGCAGCTATAAATCATGCAGCTAAGTCTGGTCATATAAATATTCTAAAAATTTTGTTAAAACATAATGCAGATGTCAATGTTTTTACTAACAGAAAAATGACACCATTGCATTTTGCTGCTTTGCATAGTTGCGTAGAAGTAGTGGATTTTTTGATAAAAAATAAAGCTCGGCTTAATGTTAAGGATATTAATGGACTTACTCCCCTTCATTTTGCTTGTATAAAAGGAAAAGATCAAATTGTAAAATTATTATTAAATAGTGGCGCATCACTTGATGTTAAAGATCAGGAACATCAAACACCGTTACATTTAGCAGCGATTTATGGTCAAATTGAAGTTACAAAAGTTTTGATAGAAGAAGGCGCTAATTGTTATGCAAAAGATATTAACCATGACACTGCATTGTCTCTAAGCTCGGTACATGGACATACAGATGTGGTAAAACTTTTAATTGATAAGAACATTCAAATAGATGCCAAAAACTCACATGGTATGACTTCATTGTATCAAGCAGCTAGTTGTGGACATGAGAAAATAGTTAAAATATTAAAAGAAGCTGGTGCCAATATTAATAGTACAGACTCACAGGGAAATTCTGTATTACATGTTAGTGCTTTTAGAGGTCACACCAAAGTAGTGGAATATTTAATTAATGCTAATATTGAAACTAATACCACAGATGTAAATGGTATGACACCGCTTCATATTGCAACTCAAGCAAACTGTTACGAGATAGTAGAAATATTACTAAAAAAGTGTCCATCAGTTAACATTAAAGATAAGCAAGGCCGTACTTCATTAATGATTGCGAGCAGATTTAATCATGTAAAAATAGTTAAACTTTTGATTAAACATGGAGCGAATGTAAAAGCAGGGTCTATTGAACCAATCGTAATAGCAACTGTCAGTGGAAATAAAAGTATCGTAGATATACTTCTAAATCATGAAAATATCAACGTTAACGGCTTAATACCAGACCGAACAATTAATTTATTGCACTTAGCTATTGAATCCAATCACAATCACATAGTTGAAACTTTAATTGCTCATAAAGCGAATGTTAATGCTAAAAGTCTTAATGGGCCGCCAATTATTTTGGCTGCGGAAAAAGGTTACGCAGACATAGTCGATACTCTATTGAAAAATAATGCAGACCCAGACATTAAAGATGATGACAATAGATCAGCTATAGAATTTGCAGTTGCAAAAGGACATCTTGAAGTGGTTAAAATATTATTTGGATACACAAAAATGAAAATCAATAATAAAGGAATAGATAATTTCACAATGCTGCATATCGCAAGTCAAGAGGGGTATTTAGATATTGTGAAATATTTAGTTGAAAAAGGTGCGGATGTTCATGCTACAAATAAGTCCGGTTCAAAACCTATCCATATTGCAGCCAGAGAAGGTCACGTCAGTATTGTAGAGTTTTTTTTTAGTATTAAAATGAGTAATAATACCTTGGGACATCAAGGTCAAACACTTTTGCATTATGCAGTGGTAGCACCTAAAAAAGAAATTGTCGAATATTTGATTAACCAGAAAATGGATGTCAATGTTGGTGATGCTAAAGGATTAACGCCAATTTACTACGCTGTTAAGTGTGGAAAACAAGAAATTATTGAACTTTTGTTAAATAATGGAGCTGCTTTTGATTGTTTACTTTTGAGAGTTCATGAGGTGTTTGCTTATCCACCTATACTTAAAATGTTGAATGCTATTAATACTTTATTTGATGCATCGATTTACAACCATCCCGATAAATGTAAAGAGTTAATCAGTCAAGGAGTAATAGTTAATGTGATAAATAAAGAATATTTTAGTCCATTGCACTATGCATCTCGGAATGGTTATTCAGAAATAGTTAATACCTTGTTGAAGAACAACGCAAATGCCAACATTGCTAGTGCAAAGGGAAGTACTCCGCTTCACTTTGCTGCTAAATTTGAACAGCTTGAAATAGTGAAAATATTATTATCCAATGGCGCTATTTTTGATGCTAGAACTAAGAAAAATAATAGACCAGTAGATCTTATCAAGAATCAGGATATTGTAAAAGTTTTTAAATTAATCGAAAAATTATTTATGCTAGTGGAAACTCATGACACTAGTTTGGTTAAAGAATTAAGAAAAATTGAAACTTCCGATCTCAAAATGATAATGAATGCTCGCAATAAACAAAATGAAACCTTGATAGTCGCTGCAACAAACAGAAATTTTCCTCAAATAATAGATCTAAAATTTGGATTTCAAAAAAATGATTTTTCACGGAAAATTTTGAAAGCTAATAAATTATCTGAACAAGGAAAGCATTCAGAAGCTTTGATTATTTTTGAAGAAATATTTGATACACAAAAAACAATTTTAGGATCAGATAATCCTGGGACTTTGGATATTCAACTGCTAATGGCTCAATCACATTGTTCTCAGAATAACTATGAAAAAGCATTAATAGTTTATCAAGAAGTTTACAATAAACAGATTAAAATTTTAGGATTTAATAATAAGGATATATTAAAAACACGAAGTATGATGGGATTAGTTTTATATAGACTTGGTAGAAATGAAGAAGCTATTAAAATTTATGAAGATACATTGAAAAAGCAAAAAGCAATACTAGATCCGGATGACGATAACTTACTTTACACTCAATCTCATATAGCTTTAGTGTTAATGGGCTTAACGAGATTTGATGAAGCTTTGAAAATGAACTATGAAGTTTTGGAAAAATACAAAACTAAGTTTGGTAGCAATGATCCTACCGTGTTAAGGGCCCTGAATAATATTGCGATGGTATTAACTCACCAGGGAAAATATGAACAAGCTTTGAAAATTTATCAAGATGTTTATGAATCTAGAAAAAAAATTTTAAGACCGAATCATTCCGATACTTTGAGAGCTTTATTTAATAAAGTTGAAGTTTTTGGTTTGCAAAAAAATTATGAGCAGGCGGTCACTTTATGTGAAAAAATACTAAAAATTCAAAACAAAGTATTAGGGCCTGACCACTTAGACACTTTGAATAGTCAATGTAAATTAGGACATTTATTTTTTGATCAACATAAATTTATCGATGCTTTGAAGATTTATGAAAATGTTTATGGATGCATGAAAAAAGTTTTAGGATCAAATCATCCTAATGTTTTTGATGTGTCTAAAAGAATTCAAATAATAACTTTAGTTTTAAAGTCTGGCGGTGACTTGAATTTATTGAGAAGTATTCAGAAGAATAAAGCTTTCTAAATCAGCTAATGACAAACGTTTGATAAAAAATTTATTACAAAACAGCATGGATATAATATCAACGAATTTCAAGTGAATTGGAGGCAGTTATAAATTAATACTTTTTTAATAAGAGATAAATATTCTTTTTATTCATTATACTTACTCAGGTTTTAAATAATATAAGGTTTCTTTTATTCATATGTTCTATGTTTATTATTTTTTTATGTATCAGGTATGTGAAGTTAATAATATCTTTGATTTAATACTTTTATAATTTTTTTATCATTTCCATCAAATAAATGCTATTTTAATTGTTTTTAAAAAACCAAATCTTTTTTACTATTTGTGCAAGTGTCGAAATTTGATAATAAATTGTGTGTGAAATGTTTTAATAATTTCTGTATTTTAATAAATGTTAACTTGACTCAATCAGTTGGTCTTTTTTTTCAACACTATGTATAAAAGTATAACTCATATATTTGTTTTTATTTTGGACTCTTTAAAAACTGTTTCTTAAAAATAAAAAAAATTTTTTTTAAATAATAACTTTTTATAAAAACAGTATATTTTTTAATACTAACGATATGAAACTATATAGAATAAAATATATTTTTTTTACTTTCGAATTTCGATCGAATTTAACTGATATTTTTAATATTTTTTAAAAGCTAGTTCTTTTTTACTATTTGTGTGTCTCAAAGTTTTATAAAAAATTTTCATGTAATATTTTAAGATTAAAAAAATGAAACTAATTCTAATTACTCACACATAATATTTAAATACTTCCAAGTTATTAGAATTAAGAAAAAATAAATAATTAAACAGTAAAATAATAAGACAACAAAGTAAAATGTCAACGCAATTTTATTGGTAATGGAATGAATGCCAAAATATGATAGTAACACGAATAATTATGAATTATATATTTAAAATGATGGCATTTATTTCGAATTATATATATTTTAAATCTTGTTAAAAGCAGCGATATCAACGCTTTGTACGAAGTCTTCATGCTTTTCAATTTCTTCAGTTAGCCAATCTACTGAAACTTTGTCATCTTCAACCACACAAGAAATTTGAAGCTTGTGGATTTTGTAAGCGAGAGGAACGAGTTTGGCTGCTCCCCACAAAAGTCCATCACAACTAATCTTCCGCACCAAAGCTTCCATTTCTTTCATATCGGTTTCGTCATCCCATGGTTTTACGTCTAAAACTATGCTAGATTTTGCAATTACCGCGGGTTCTGTAAATAAAATTTGAGCGATTATATGATTTTGTTTAATCTAAATTATATTGTAAAGCGACTTTTGAAATTAATGTGATACTAACTTTTAGATTTTTTGGCGACGTACGCTGCAAGACGTTCTTCTCTAATTTTAGCAGCTTCAGCATCTTCACCCTTAAATGTTAATAAGATTAATATGATTGTAATAATAAATAGTATAAATGATTTTATGATTTATGGAACAATATAGATGAAACAATTTTAATGAATGTGACCTTAAAAATACAAATGAAAGAAAAAAAAATACTTATCAATGTTTTGTGAAAATTGATATTAAATGGATGATTTAATTAGTAATGAATATTGAAGAAGAATATCTGACATGAAATAGAATATATTGTTGAATAAAATTTAATTACGGTACGAAGAGTTTACATCAGGAATATCTGGTGTGCAAAATTTTATCCTTTCAAGTTACTGCAGTATAAAATTAAATTAATAATTTAATTAAAATTAACAAAGTATTCAATATCCATTAATCTGTTTCCAAGAATAGAAAAACATTAAATTTTAATAAAATAATGAAAAAATAATTTTCTCCAGGAGATTGAGATCACAAATTTTAAAATCGTTTCGTTAACTAGAATTAAGAAAAAAATCGTGCAACACTAACTAGAGTAACTAAATATTGTCTTGTATAATACAGTTATCTCTAACTACTAATATTATTTAATTTTATGATATTATACATAATGAATTTATAATACAAGCGATAATTTTTCATATTTATCAAAGAATATTGTTTTCCATATTAATGTGAATGATTATTAACGTTGAGCTTACCTCTGAATCAGCACCGAATAAATCAAGGTCGTCATCATCGTCAGCTGCTGCTGGAGCTGGCTTAGCCGGACAAACAGCTAGATAAGGCTCTGGGCCTGAACCTTTTCCATTTACTGTTATTTCTAGTTTTTTAATAGCAGCTTCCAAGTCAGCAATGTCTAAACATAAAAATTTTATTGAAAATATGTTAAAAAAAAAAAATAAAATTCAACATTATATTTTAATTAAAAAAAAAATGTCCCATACGGTTGTTCAATTTTTTAACTGTTGAGTGAAGTTCCCGGTTGTCTTTTTCAAGAAGAGTAAGACGTCCCATCAAATCTTGAGTAGGCACAGCTGAATCATCCGAAATGTTGTTCAGCTAAAAATGAAAAAAAAAAATCAATAATTAATAAATTATAACATAATTTTATAATTATATAAAAAAAAATATATTATTCTGTATGATAAAAATGTTGATTAAGTGAGTTTGATTAGTATTTTACCAAATAGTTAGCTTGGGAAGATAACTTTATTTAATTTAATATGAAATTAATGAAATAGTTATTTAATGGAAATAATTATTAGTAAGAGTCGGCTAATGAATTTTTCGCAACACCATAGCTATGAATTGTTAAAGTGCTTAACAGCCACTAGGTTGAGAAGATTCAGAATTTCTACTTAGTAAATCGACACGTTAGGAAGAACAATTATTTAAATAATTCGTAATTTTTTAAAATAATCGTCTGAACTGACTGACTTGAATAAATTGAAAAATTGAATTATTTTCTTAAAGCTCAAATAAAAATAAAAATAATAATAAATGAAAATTTTAAAATCAAAACGTGAGCAAAAATGACGGTACTCACACACTGTAAACCCTTTTTAATGTGTTGTCGTGCTTTTGCAACTTCATCGGCTAAGCTTCCCCTGGCAGGATCTTCTGAGCAACCAGACACTCGGCTTTCCTGCACCCACCGATATGAAGGAAAAATTTATGCCAAACGAATTAATTTATCTTATTAGAAATTGTTTATATTTTTCTTTAAGTTGATGCATGAAAGCGATTAGATTATTAGTCTTTTCATTTAAAATGATTTAATTAAAGAAATAATTAATGCAATATTTATAATTACAAAAAAAAATTCAACTAAAAGTAACATACTAGCTACAATTTCAATTTTTAAAAAATACGAAACTAATCTACAAAAAACTTCATGCTATATAACTCAAAATTTTTACAAAATAAAAATATTTATGCAAAATAATTTATTGTAGCAATAAAACTAAAAAAAAATTCTTGAACTATCATTTTCATCATATACCTGATTTAAAACTTCTTTCTTATCAGTAGCATCATTTTCAGCATTTTTTAGGTATTTATTTTTTTTATCAGCTTTATTTTTATTCTCTTTAGATTTTTTAGATGATGACTTTGTTGGTAAATTTCCCGGAACGAAATCTTGTACTTTAGTAGTTATAATTTTTTTGGAATCATTGCATTCCAAAATTTTACGAGAGGCCACCTTGTAACATTTTTCAACTATTGAACTTACAAATATGATTTAAAAAAAAAAATCCTACGCTTAATTGTATTTCTTCGTATGTAAGTTTGCAATATTTGTGTCAAATAAAATAAAAAAAAATAATTGTTTCGGCAAAAAGTTTCAAATAATAATATTCCAACACAGTGATAACCACTTGGGGATTATTGTTTAAAGATTAATAAACGTACTCTCAATATTAATAAAAACTAAAATTTTTTATCTTTATTTTAATTAGACATAATATTATTAAAGCAAAAAAAATAAATACTTCAAGAAAGAAAAAAAAATTGAGGATACGTTTACTCATTATCTTATCAATGATTTATCCAGTCTCGATATAGATAAAGTTAGATGCAAAAAAAAAGAGCAATAGATTAATCAATACTGTCACCAGATATTCCTCGTGCATGATTAACGGAATAAAAACCAAATAGTTAATGACGAAAGGAATGAGTGTTAATGTCAATTTATTGTAATGATGTGAGGTAAATAGTTTTTAAACATATCATAACAATAATATTTATATAAATTAATAAAAAAGTTCTTCTTTAACTAATGTATTTTTATGACATGTTTAAATATATTTCAAATTAGTTTTATAATTTATTTCATGATAATAAATATAAAAAAATGCTTTAATCTTACCTTGTAAAGACATTCATAGTGAGAACGTTCGGCAGCATCATAAGTAGATTTGTTAATCCAAAAGTTTTCTTGAGCAAGTGCGGATACAGCCATTTTTCAGGATATTTGTGTATTACAATTACAACAAATTACAAATTTCTGGAACAAAATTTCATTAATTAAAAAAAATTATAATTTTTAAAGCTCGATTTTTTATTAATATTAACATAAAAAAATGATTAAATAGTTTTGAACATAAAGATTGTTTTTTTATGTTTATTATATGAAATTATAAAGTACATACAACAATATGATTTAAATTCAAAAACAGATTATAACATTATTATAAAATATTATGTAAAAAAATATCTTATTTCAATAACGATTTTTAATAATATTTAACTCCAATTTAAAATTAAAAAAGCCTCATATAAATTTATTAATAATCATCATCATCGTCACTTAAACTAAAAGTCTTTTTTTTAGTATCATCTAATGGCTTAGATTTTAAAGGCTTCATATGAAATCCGGTAAAACTATTGGTAGCTTCTTTTGAATTGATCAAAATTTCGTTCAAAGTATTTTTAAAATCATCGAAATTAGCGTCAATTGGAACAACACAGGGATATAATTTACTGGGCTTAAAATATTCAATAAAATTTTTAAGTTCGCTGAAAGACGAATGACATGAATAACAAGTATAAAATCTTTTGTTAATAGCTTCCCATTCACAGATATTTTTTTCAACATCTTTATGCCTCCACCGCCATACTGACGGTACAATAGTAATTATTGATTTATATTTAACTTCAGGACGACATTTTAAAACATTATTTCGACTAGAGTTTTTTTCCATGCAAGCATGTATCGGAGTTGCATTAGGATCATCAGTAACACATTTAGATAGTTCCGGAAAAAATGTATAGCTTTGATAAACTTTATCTTTCACATGTATCCGCAATTTCAACGCATTGGACAATTCAATAAAAATATACTCAGGACCGTAATGAGCGGAACATTCTAATATGACAATATTATTTAAATCTTTACTTATCCAATCGCTAGCAACTTTACAAATTTCTCTTACACAGTCTTGTCGACTTGGAAAAAAATCATTGTTAGGATTGAAAAAAGTTGTGTCTAGATAAATATTATCAAATTTTTTAGGAATCATTCTACCGTCAACAAAATCATGCAAAGGTTTAAATTTAGATAAATCTTTAGAGTCAAGGCGAAAATCCCCGGTATAAAGAACAGATGTCTTTTCAGTTTCAAATAGAAACATCACTGAACCAGGGCAATGTCCTGCAGAAGTACTCGTTACTTTAAGATACTCCGTTTTATTTTCTACAGTATATTCCACGATTATTGGTGAGACACCGTCAATAGTTTTGATAAAATCAGCTTCAGGACCAAATCTTTGGAGCTTGGATTCAAGTATTTTTTTACTAATTGGCGAACAATATAAATATTGATTTTGCGCTAATAATTTTTTAACAAAATCTGTTTGATATATTAATCCTTGCATGTGGTCGGTGTGGCAGTGACTTAAAAAAAAAAGAGATGATTTAAAATTTTCGCCATCAAAACGATCCACTGAAATCCCAGGTATCTCTTCTATTAAACCACCAAAAGTTGACATTTTTTATTTGCAGGTTCTGCAATTTAAAATTAATGTTCACACTTCTACTAACGAATGTTACTTGAATGGTTATCTTTTATGAAATTTTATTAATACAGAAATTAAATTTTTATTTCAGATAAATCGGTGCATATGTGAGAGAAAAAATGAAGGATTATAGTACTTTTATTAATGAAAGAATTAAAATAATTGATAAATATTATTAATAATAAAGAAAATTGTTTTTAAACTTTGATATGCGCATAATTTGAAAAATATTTGAATTTTTTCTATGAATAGCGGATTATTGATATATTATGTGACTACAGCATGCTCACACCAAAGTCAAAAAAGTCAATTACGTAAATTACTGAAGAAAAAAGTAGTTGAGTTCGATAAACGAATTAGTATTTTAAGATAAAAAATGAGTAATTAATAAATAAATTGATATTTACCAAGATTTTTAAGTTGTTAAGAATATTGAACCGCTTCTCGGCAAGGTCACTCAACAGCCAGTTAGCTTTTGCTTCTGATTAGGTTATGGTTACGATGTTGCACTTGAAATACAACTCGACGGGCGCATGCGCCGTGCGTTTTATGTATAGTTTTATACAGCTAAAAGCAAGTCGATATCTACTTCCGTTGTGACGTGTTCATGAAAACAATTTTTATAGATAAAACTTATGAATGGTCGGAGCAAGTCAAGATCAAGCCAATGAAATGTCAGTTAAATTGGGCTCAATACAATTTGAATACGGATTTTAAAAATGACACTCAAGTTGACAGACATGAGAAATTTTTTTTAGAATTTTATAGCAATGAAATTATTATAAAAAAAAATTTAATAAAAAAATCCACAAGTCAAAATTAAAAATAAATATTAGTGGAAATTTTCAAAAGCATTTTTATTATTTTAATTAAATGAAAATTAATTTAGCAGATATTTCATAATTTTTAGAACTTTTGTTAACAATTAAATTATGGCAAAAAAAAATTGACATGTAGAAATTAAAAAAAATTAAAAATGCAATTTCTTAAAAATAATTTTTTAGAATTAATTTATTTCTGAAATAAAATAAAAAATTTTTCAAGTGACAGCTAACTTTAATGTCATTTTAATTAATTCTTAATAAGAATTTAAAAATTAACAATTGTCAGTTTATTTCAGTATTATATTTAAAAATAGTAAAATCCGACAACTTTTGTAATTTTTTAAGCAAAATATAAGTGGATATATAATTTACATCGAAGAGAATTCCCAAACTTAAAAAAATTTTTAATTTTTCTTAGCAGGAAGTTAAGAATATTTTTAGTTTGCAAATGAAATTTTTTTTAAATATTTGGATAAGATGAAAATTATTGACAAAAAAAAAAGTTTTTTTTAAAACTACAGTGATTAACTTTTTTCTAGCATTAGAAAAATATGAAATACTAGGAATAGCAAATAATTTACAATTAAGTCTACCTACTGTAGCAGAAATAACTCTAAAAGACATCTTACGACAGAAATACATAAAAAAACATAGAATTGTTCATACATATTCAAGCATCACAAAAAAATTTTTGACTTTTTGGTAAATTTTACTCAACAAGAAGTCAAAAATTAATAATTGTTAATTTAAATCCAACAAATCATTAACAAAAAAAAATTGTGCCTCTTGAGTATACTTATATTAATAATAAACAAAAATAGAATTTGATAAAAATTAGTTTTTTTTTTTCTAATTATTGAATTTCATAATTGTGCAAACGTTATTTACGCAGTGTCAAACAAAGTATATTACTTATTAAAATATTGATGGATTTATAGTAAAAATTAAATGAAAAGGAAGTTTAAAAAAAATATGTAGAATATAATATGTTTTAATCATATATATCAGGCTGTCGAATTACATACTGAAAAAATTTCACTACTTACAATAAATTTTTAATAATACATTGGTGATGGATGATATAAAAATTAGATTGTAAAATAACGTTACAAAAATTTATACATGATTACAATGTGATATAATAGCACAAAAATTACTTTTTTTGCATAATTATAAAAACAATTGTCATAATTATAGAAGAAATTTATATTAGTGTAATGGACTAGACGGCAAATTGTATAACAATTGGCAAGTTTTAATAACATATAGTGTCGTTTTCTCATACTCCAATCTTTTTTTATTATTCTTACAAGTAATTAAAAAATTTAATTTAAATGTTAGTATCTTAAATAAATCACTAATTGAAAATAAACGTTAATGAAGATGATCACTTTTCAAATACAAACAAAAAAACACTTCTGTGTACAGTATAACTTCTACAGACTTTGATAAGTTTATGTGAAGAAAAAAAAATTTTTTTTTTTTTTAAAAGTTATTTTGATTTATTTTTTGATAAAATACTTCAGGCGCCTTTATTGTTATAGTAACTATAAATAATTGGAAATTTACTGCCTTGTAAATTATTTTTTATTGAACTGTGACTGAGTTATAATACTTGGATAATTTATCGGTTTTCATGATAAGTATCAAAAACAGGTAATAAAAAATTCAAAACATTTGTGATAAAAAGAACAATAAAATAATAGAAAATTTTAATCAATACTGACGACATACAGTTCTTGGTTACAAAAAGTTTTATCTACTTTGAATTAAAATCAATGATTTGTTAATATCCAATTTTCGTAAAAGAAAGATTAAACCCTTTAAAAATTGTATAAAAATGGACGGCCAAGTTAAGAATGTCAATAAATAGCATTGAAAACTGAAGAATTTCAAAAATTGTTCATCAAAGTACGACTTTGATATAGAAATAACTATAATCCATACAGTTATATACTCAAGATGTTATACTTTTAATTGTTAATAAACTATTCATGGTTCTGAATATTTGGACTTCTCGTTTTTTATGAAACAAAATCAAAAATACTGATTTAAAAAATGCATATTAAGGCGCCTTTAAGTATGGTGATTAATTTTTCAATATTATGGAAGCTTTGATTTCAAATTTTATTGGATCATAGCAGATATCGAATATAACTTAGAAATTGGAATTTTGCGTAACTAAATTCTTTACATTAAATAATTTAATAACTATCATTTGATGTTGACCATTGATATAAAATTATTATTTATTAAACTTTAAATGACTCCTTCTTTTTTATTTAGCAAAAAACTACAAAGGTATCTTCTTTGTGGAGCAATTCATTATGAAATTGAAGTATTTAATATAAAATTGAAAAAATTAACAAAATATCCAATAAGAAAAAATTACTATAGATTTATACTTTTATCCCGTAACGAGATTCAGATTATTTTTAAATTATTAATTTCGATAAATATTAGTTTATATACATGCATACATACGTATATATTTTAATATTATATAAAATTTACACCCCAGAAACATGGATATTCGGACGTATAAAATTCTATGTTCTTGCGATAAATTATGTGCTTAAAAAATATTTCCTCTTTCTCTTTCATCTATCTTTGTTCTTTCCTTTTAGTTTATCACAAATTAATAACCCTAAAAAGAAACAAAATTAAAAATATGATTTGAATGACTTACACCCATAAAGCACCGCTTGACGGTCATTTTTTAATAATAAACACACAAAAAGTGAAAAAAAAAAATTTATCTTACATTATTTTTTAAATAAATCATTAATCAAATATTTATTATTATTAATATTATTAATATTATAACTTAAAAAAATTTTCACTCAAAAAATGATTATTTATGATTTTTAAGTCATTCACCGGATTGTTCACACTGTCAATAGTGTTTTTATACGAAACAAGAGTTAGTACTTTTATTGAACAGAATAGTTTAAAAATTTTATAATTTGCAACAGTAAGTTGATAGAGAAAAATTTTTATACCTAAACAATAAATATATTTCTGCAGTGAGATTTTTCAATCGTGCGAAAATGTGATAATTTTTGACGGAATTTGATGATGATAGTCATAATGATTAGTGAAATGGTAGACTGGTGATGTATAATAAATAAAATCAATTTCACCAAATGCACGACAATACATAAGAAAACATGTGATAGTGAATATAGCTAGATGTTATAAAAAATAGATGAAGCACTAAATATCGAAGAGGATCTTGTTGAATTTTCGACCCTTCGTGAGAAGAATCAGACGAACCCACAAATGATCCATACTTGTAAAAATTATCTAACAATGTTTCTTTTTCTGCCCATCTGTCATACAACCACTTAGACAATAAATCGGGATCTTTAGGAACCTATATAAAAAAATTGAGCATTATTTTCTGCTATGTAATATAGTAAATTTAATTTATGATTAATTTAATTCGATTAAGACTTACTACAGAACTTGGAAATAATCGATAAAAAAGGACGGTTTCACAGGGCGGCCTCGACCCCGTAATGATTGTTGGTAAATCGATCGGTTTACCCTGAGGATATGCAACTGTTATATCCAAAACCCAACGAATTTCCGGTTTATTTAGACCCACATCTGTAAATCAATGTTATTAAAAAACGTAAATAAACATTTTTATAAAATATGACGAGTTTCATTTTATTATAATATTTTTAATGGTCTTAAATACACGTTTTGTGAATTAAAAAAAAATAAAAAAAATAAGATATGATAAAACCAAATACTTTTCTTTACTTGACGATAAGTGAATCATACATGTTAATACAAAACTTGTATTGGGTAATTCATTGCATTACTCACTTGGTAAATATTGATTGATGTGACAAAAAAAAAAACATAATAAAAAATTTGGCATATGCAGGAGCATTGCTTTTGACAAAGTTTGTCTTCACAATATAAATTAAGATAAAATAAATAAAAAAAAGTAACAATTTACTTGATCTAGCGTTCAGCTGGTTCTCAGAAGGATCGTTGTTTAAAACGGGGCCAAGTTTATCAAATATTGTTCGCATAGCACCCACTCTTGGTAGAGTCACATTTTCTAATATTGGTAAATTATTTTTTTTTGCATATTTTTGGGAAGTTTCTCGTCTTTTACACAGAAAACCACCTTCCGGAAAAAGTACTATCCACTTTCTTTCAAGTGGTATATATGAGTTATCCAAATGTAACTCTAATTGTTTAAGACTTTCTTCTCTTCGTTTACGACCCTGTTAAAAAATCCATTGTTTAAAAAAACTAATATTTACATACGTTAAAAATAATGAAAAATAGTTATTATTGATTATATTTACCGAAGAAATAAAGAAATCTCGATGTAACAATGAGACAATTCCAAAATTTGTAAATTTAAATATACGATCCATTATCCACATTAAATTTGGTAAAACATTTGGCTTGGAATTAAAAACAGCCATCAACATCGGAACATCGCCAGTACTTTGATGATTTGCAATGACTAGTGTTCTGTCATTTATGATTGGTTGTAAATCGTCACCATGTTCAATGACTAGAAAAAAAAATAGTTCAGTTATAATAATCTTAGTAAGTATAAAGTTATTGTTTATAATATAAAATCTTACTGTCATAACCGGCTGACCAAGACCACATGGATACCATCGCTAGTAACCAGTGGAAAAAAAGACCCTCGATTCGCCAATAAATTCCTGGTTGAAATAATTTTACAGGGGATAACAACATCATCCATATTACATACGTTGGTATACAATAAATATTATTAAGAATAACAAATCCAATGCGAAGTACGGCTTTTACAACAGTAAAAATATTGGTGATAATACTGAAATCATAAAATATTTTTTTCTTAATTTATTTTCAATAATATTCAAGTACATCGTTATTATAAATAAAATGAGTTATGTTATTTAATCATTTGGATTTTATTGTACTTTTATCACGATGATAACAAAAATTATCGAGTTAAATTAAGAAAAATAACAATTACAAAGCATAATATTTTAAACAATAGTTAATTAATTAATAAATTGCTTTTTATTTTTTTCTACCAAGATACATAAGTCAAGTGTAGATAACATGTAAAACATAGCGGCTGTATAACTATGCGTGTTTATTTATAACTAGGGAACAACTAAATCGATTTTAATGCGGATTTGACTCTGTATACATGCAATGTATATGTTAATTAAATCCTTTCAAGAGAGTTAATTACAGTTATTCATAAAATTTTAAATGTTTATTAATACTTATTTATGATAAGATGTATCATATTATCTCCGTTAATGAATGAATTATAAATTATTTAATATATATTAATTCTTATTGAAATTTAAGGCAAGCTTGAATTCATTTAGAATTTTTTATCACTATCTCAATGATAAATATTATAAAAACATTTTTGATAAAACTCGATATTAAAAAAATTGATTTTTTGACGTAAATATCGCATAAATATTTTGATGTTCTACAAATATTGATTGACACAATAGTGCCTTAATACAAGTCTAATATCAATTATTATAGTTCTGAATAAATTGGAACAGAACATTAGAAACTAATAATAAATATTGATTAATACAATTAATATTTTTATTTATATTTAACCTTGATAGTTTGGTCAAAATATTTTCGACGACGAATACTCGTAGTCATCACAAACAGTGACTAATGTTTATGATAATTATCTTTAATATTATATTATAAGAATATGATTAAAAAAAACTAAACTCGTTTTATCTATTTACAAACACATTTCTACTATTTACAATTATGGGACCTCAATAAATATTACATAAAATTTTTATATACGAATTTTAAATATGTATATGAATAAATTTTAGCAATATAAAATATATAAACAATCTATCTTTGAAAGATTGTGCTTAATATATAGCTTTGAAGCCTTTGCACTATCCACTTATGCAATTATATCGTTAAGAATTGAGATAGATATCCTCAAGATGATATAAATTGGATACGACCTATATTATTAAATTAAGAGTGATACTGATGGTAGACAGTGTCAATTTTTGACGTATTTATTTTCAATTGTTTTGTCTTTTATTTTTTCTTTTTTAAATTTAAAAGATTCTCTTTGATTCTTTCCTGATTATTCTGAATAAAAAAATGAAAATAGCTTCTGTTTCCCGCCTAAAAACAAAAACTTGAAAAAAATGTCACTCGCTACGACAATAAATAATAATTATCAATACTACTATCTAAGACATAGTGAAACACACAGATAACAATTGAATGCAAGATATTATTAAGGAACAGACAAATATTTTTTATAAATTAATACCTGAATAACTAAAACTACTAATTTGTATATCATAAAAATATGATGCAATAACCGGTCTGAGAAAATCGTGATTTGAAAAATAATAAGTTCCATGTACTGTAAATAAAACATTGACCAAGGATAAAATAAAGTGGATGATATATGACAAGTATTATAACATACTCGGATAACGATTAAGTAACAAGTAATAACATAAATGGTTACTTTTAAATCTCCTGTAAATAAAATAAACGAATTATTATTTAATAGTTAAATGTTTTAAATGCTCAATAAAAATTAAATCCAGAATTTTTGTGAAAATCTTTTACAATGACCGGTTAAATGTAACCATAATTAGAACTAAATAACAGAGCGTATGTTAATTTTGGATATCAATTATAAACACAAGGGGTTAATCTTACTTGATAAAAGCCGATGAAGGCGAAGATGATGAATCTGTCATCTTAGAAAAATGCCACCCGTCATACAATATCGAGTAGCTCTCACGTGCACAATTTATGTCCACCATAGCATTTCTTAAAACTAAAATTACATAATATACATGTTACACGAAGAATAATACAAAGCACACTGGTAGCCGTAAATTATATCAATTATAGATATATGTATATGTATATATATATATTTTTTTTTAATTGAATAAAACTTGTTATTTTAACTTATGTACAACACACACAAATGTATATAAATATAGAGCAGTGTCTTATCAAGTTTTACTTGCCGGGGACGATAAATATATTAATGTCTGTAATAGAATAAAAAACGTAAATGGTGTGTACGAAACAATCGTCATCAATAAAATGATTCACTTCTCTACTACCGGCTCATTAAATTAAATCATCAATTCGTATATTGTCGAAAAATACTATATTTGTATCCTGAGTTCTTTTGTGATTATATATTTGTCCTGGTTGTAGTCTTTGATCCTCAAATACTGATTGCTGTGAATAAAAAATTAAAGTGTTACATCAATCACTTCAGTAGAATGAAAATTTTTTCACATTGAACAAAAAAAAGGTTATCTGCTAATGAATATTTTTTGGACGTTTTCCAATCGACTTCTGTTATTTTGAAGACGCGCACTAATTATTATATCATATATAATATGTAATATTATTATATACTCATATAAATTATTTGAGTTTAAAGAATTAAAAGCAACCTTTGTCCAATGGATTTCATTATTTATAACCTAACCCGAAGGCAATCATGTCATGATTGGCTAAATTTGCAATGCTTATTTTCAACTACACTGTTTTTTTTTTTTTTTTTTTTTTTTTATTCAATACGTTTTAGAGTATATTTTGAGAATTCAATACGCTGAACTATCACTCACTATTTTATTACAAATAAAAAATAACTTGTTAATTGTTCGTAATAAATGAATAAATTAATTGTTTACACACAGTGAAACGCAAATTTATGCGTAAACACTCCAATCAAAGTCATTAACTGAAATCAGCTGAACGATAAATTTAAACAACAAATTTAATAAAACGGAGTTAGCAAAATAGACTATAGGTAATGTAGGATATAGAAACTACTAGACTGAGGGCGCCGAAATATACCTACAATATCATGCATCAGATATATTTAAATACTTGGGTATAGTTGCTGCAGTCCATATTGTATTATATTTTTTACTAATGAATTAAATTGGCTTTGTTGCATGTCTAACCTAATTTCCTACGATAAATAAAATTACAGAGGTTAAAGTAATTATACTTACGTGAATTATCAATATTAATAAACATAAATATGTCGATTATAAGGCCTTTTACTTGTGATGATTTATTTAAATTTAATAATGTGTAAGTATTGACGATTAATTTTCATTAAACATTAAATTTAAAAATAAGTATTTTCAATTTATATTTTACTAAAAATTTTAATTGTATTTTTTGTTTCAAGTTTCATACCATTTAAAAGCTTTTTTTTTTTTTACTATTAACTCACTTCATTGTAAAATAATAATTTTATATTTTTCTGTTTCAGTAACCTTGATCCATTGACGGAGACTGTATCCTTTTAATAGCGAAAAAAAAAAAAAATTAACATTTTATTTATCTATTTATTTGAATAAATAATATAACAGTCCTATTTGTGTATATATTTCAGTCATAACTTAACGTATAATCTTTAATTTTCAGTTTATTTAACAACATATTAGTTTTTTTTTACACATTTATTTTGTTGACTCATTTGTAACTTTGAAACAAAACAATAATTTAGAATAATACAATTAGGATTTTGTTTTAATTGATAATATTAAAATTAGCGGACATCTAACAATTCTTGAAATTTTTATAACAAGTCAATTATTGTAAAAAAAAATATTTAAAAAAATTGGCATTTATAATTTTTTAAAATTTCTGATTGTGGAATTTTTTTTATTATAATTTAACTGTTATAAAAATCTAAAAAATGATTAGATGTCTGCTAAATTCAGTTTTATTATAATTGTTAGTAAATTGTTTAAATTATTCCTTAATTAGTAATAGTATGGGTTATCGTTTTACATGCTCTATTTGGCTCATTGGCCAGAATATGTCCAAGTAGCTGAATCCCCCAGTGGAGAAATAATGGGTTACAGTAAGAATAATTTTATATTAATTGAAATTAAAAAATTTTAAATCTACACTTTTTTTACTTAGAAAGAATTTCAGAGCAAGTATATTTTACTTAAAGTTAAACTCTAATTGGCTACAGAGTAGATTAAAAAAAATTTTTTGTACAAATAAGAGTAAAAAATTCAAGCAATTTTTTGTTCGCTTTTGCTTTTTTAATTAAGTGCCTCAAACTTGGTTCAATAAATTACAGGGTAATTTAAAAAAAAATTCTCTATGTTAACAATAAAAATTAATCTAAAATTTTCAGTCATGGGAAAAGCTGAAGGAAGTGGAGAATCATGGCATGGACATGTAACAGCTCTTACTGTCTCTCCAGATTATAGAAGATTAGGCCTTGCTGCAAAATTGATGAAGTACTTGGAAGAAGTGTCTGAAAAGTAATATTTTAAAATACATTTTTTACTGAACTATGATTCGTTTTAATTCCAATAAATAAAAATTTTTTTCTGTTCTAGAAAACAAGCTTATTTCGTGGATTTATTTGTTCGAGTTAGTAATAAAGTTGCAATACAGATGTATCAACAATTAGGTTACATTGTTTATCGAACTGTATTGGAATATTACAACGGCGATCCGGACGAAAATGCTTACGGTAAGTCGAAGAATTATTAATAATATAAATTTAGTAATGAATATAAATTTATAATAATTATTATTATCATCTATATATTTTAAATAATACGTATGATTTTTTTATTCAGATATGAGAAAAGCTTTATCAAGAGATGTATTAAAACAATCAGTAATACCTCTAACTCATCCGGTACGTCCGGAAGAAGTTGAATGACATTGGTTTGATGAGACAACAATGGATGTAATTTATGTTTAAGTATAAACTATTATGTAGTTTTTTAAAATCTTCATCATTAATTTATCAAGTTCATAATTTCGGATGAAGAATAAAGTTTTTAGCGGTGGGCCTAAAAAATTCAGCAACGGTAATGAGAATTTTTTTTTCTAATAGAATAAAACATTTTATTGATCAATTTGTACAAAAGCATAACTCTTAAATTATCACAAATCGTCATTCATACTTGTAAATAATATACCAAATAAAGAATCACATTATCAACAATCAAGAAGAGAGTGACAATGCAATTTTTAAAAATTTAATTTTACTTCCTTCCTATCATACAAGGATGAATCTTTCCATGATATCACTGTAGAAAATTTTACAATTTTTTTATTTTGAAATTATTGATTGAATTGCCCGTAAAATGCTATAAAACAAAATGACTTCATTCGCATGGAGATCGTTGAACACCACAGAAAACCTGGTCGGTACAAATAGTTTTGGCAGTTGCTGAATACAAATATTTTTAAAATCTAGTAGTCGTGTTGATGAAGCATTTCTTCGATAATTTTTAATAAAGATATCTCTCGAACGAATTAACCGATTTCGATGTCGTTTGGCGCATTTGATGGATTTTTTCACGTACACAGAAAATTTGTTCTTGGAGAAATGTACAAGTTAACGTAAACGGTACAATACTCTAAAAGTTATAAAGAAAAAATAATTTGACTATTTTATTTTACAAATTTTTCTGAAATAATCAGATCAAATAGGTTTGAATTCATTCCAAATGTAAAATATATGGCCAATTTATAGCAAATACACACACACACATATTATTTAAAATTGTAAATGAAAAAAAACGATTATTAATCTCAGTTTTTAATAGCCATCATATTTTTACAATCAGAAAGAAAAAAATTAACTCCTTAGTGTTCTTCAAACACGAATCAAACCGGAATTCTATGGAAAAGAGTTTAGAGTAGTTAAAAAATTTTTAATTTTTTAATTTTACATTTTTTCATTTCTGATATTTTGTAAGTTAAACGCGCGCGCGTGTGTATGTTTTGTAAAAACTTCTCATAACTTATGAACGGCTCGATAAATCGAAACGCAATTTGTAGCATTCTAAAGGGTTCTACCAAATTTAGATATCTTAAAAAATGTGAAATGATTCGGTCCGATAAATTTTTGATAAATAGCAAAAATAAAATTTTCAAGCAATTGTACCTATTAATTCCAAAATCTAATTAGCTTTTCGACTCAAAAAAAGATGCTGACTACCGCAAATCACTTAAAAATTCTTTGAGTCGTTTGGGAAATGTCATGAAAAAAAATTTAGCATATAAGTGTTCATTTCACATAATTACTAAATTTTTCGTCGGGCCGTTTCTTTAGTAGTATAATTATATAAATCTAACGGATTACCCAAAAACACATATTGATTCATCAGAAACTCTTATTTATTCATTTTCCAATAGCGTAAGTACAATAATGTTTATTTATAAAAAATTAGACAACAAATTGTGTTTATATTTTATATTTTGTACTAATCACTATGACATAATTATTTATTTTAAATTATAAAATTACTTGAACAATTATACATATTTTTATTATTTGTATGTTATGTAGCTATTTTCTTAATCGCCTTATTAGGAATGGTTTTTCTTACCCATCAAATTTGTTTCTCTATAGTCGAAAAATCGACTAATTTTTAGAAAAAAAAAACTTAGTCGATTTTTTTATATTCATGAAATATATATGTGTTATATTTACACGAAATATATTTTGGTGTGCAAAACGGTGTATATGCAGTTCATATACTTTATATATCTCGTATATATTTAGGTACACATATATCTTCGTATATATATTTATACTCAAATATATTTCAGTACACATCATTTTAACGTGAAGGTTCCTATCATACGTAAAAGGGAAGACGTCCGTAATTTATTCACATCAATATTTCTTTTACATACACATTTTTTCAATATTTGAGTATATTTTTTGTAAGTTAATATCAATCGTTTGTAAGAAAGTTTGGTTGGTTTAATACGTATAATTTTTTATAATACTCATTAATTAAAAATAAACGCAAGACTAGCTTTTACCAGAATATCGATAATATTATTTTCTAATAACGTACTTAATATTTTATATGAAAAAAAAAATTAATAAAAGATAAATATTCCTACATTTGTTCATGTTCATTTATATCAAAGTATAAAACTACAATGATTACATTAATTTAATGGTTTATTTCTTTTTTCTCAATGATAGTAATACTAAAAATTAATGTGACAATATGTATCTCCATATTTGAAACTTTCATAAAAAATATCTTCATGGCACAAGAAGTAATTACTGGTAATTAAGAAAAAAGTACTTAATTTAATGTTTTATGGAATTGATATTTGTAAGAAATTTTATAATTTCGTAATAATAAAAATTACAATAGTCTAAAACTTTTGAATATTCTATACTTAAAAATGCATTTTTCTGAAATAAGGATATTTTAAAAGATTAAATTACTTCTTGAATTAAAATCATTCACCGATACAGTAAAAAAAAAAAAAAAAAAAAAAAAAAAAACAAACAAACAAACAAACGTAGATTTATGAATAATTACAAAATTTTTTAGTTCGAACCAAAGAAATTAGACATAGTTTTATGATTCGAATTACATAAATATATATGTAGAAAATGTAATATTTATTGCAAAGTAAATTTACATACGCACTAATGAAAAACTAATTAATTAATATCAACTATGTATAAATTTATTAAACATCGAGATTAATATATGTATCTTAATCTAAATATTTCGATTGCAAGCATTATTTTTACAATTCAATTGTTTCAAAAATAAAAAATTTAACAACTAATTAAAATTCAATCTGACAATTTTTGTTGTTTTGTTAAAAAATCATTATTAAAATATTTACAATAATAATTAAAGATTTTATTTAGAATTGAAATTATTTTTTATCTTGTAAAATTAAACAGTCGATAATTTTAAAACTACATTAGTACATCATCAAACTTCTGTTCGACAGTTCATGATTAAATTTTGTACAATATAGTGATTTTACTTAATCAATATTTTTTGCTCCATTGCTGATTATTGTTAGGTCGTCAATGTAATAAAAAATTCACAATTAAAAAATTACTACATGTAAAAACGTATAAAGAATACGTAAATAATAATTTATAATATTTTAACATCAATTTCATTTGTTTTTTTTGAAAATTTTACGCTCGATATAATGGCAAGAAAACCGGCCCTTGTTATCTCCGATGTCCCGCATCTTCCCTTATAATTAACTCAAAACTCTACACATTGAATACGACAAAGACTTACTATTTACATACCAGTTCTGTTTTATTTAATTTTTTTTTGTTTTTCAATTCAATTACTCTACTTTTGTTCTCTTCATTGACGATAAACATCACAATCTTACGTTACAATTAAATACGTTATATGTACAAGCAATCATAGCAATAAAATATATTTTTTTATAGTTAATTTCAGAATTTTACTATTCATGTTCTTTCATTATATTTAGTCATCAAAATTATTTTATTTTTCCATCATTACTATTTTTAGGCAGTGCATTCAATCGTATTCATTTATTTACTTTAATGCCTATGAGTATAAGTGGTAAACTTTACACGATTTCATCTTATTAATATAATTATTTTTAGTTTTACCTTAACTTCTTAAATTTGTATAAATATTTTTCGCAGTGTACATCTCAAGGTCTTTGATGATCTGGTGTTGATTTTAGAATATCAGGTTGAGTCGGAAGACAGCTTGAACCTATTGATCAAAATTTATGAATAAAACAATTGAAAATGACAATTATTTAAGATCATTCTCAATTAAATTTACCAGTAGTATGTCTCATCGTAGATTTAATTGATCTATGAGATCCATTTCTTGTTAACGTATTCATTTGAGGAGTACCAGGTAATGTATGTCCCAGAGCATTCATATAATCAGCAATTAATAGAGTTATTTCCAAAATCTAACAATCAGAATAATTTTATTTTAATCGATTATTCATTAAAGTAAATAATATTAGATAAAATAAACTTATAATAAATTATACCTTCGGTTTACTGAGAATAAATATTAATTTTTGTTCTGCTACACCTTCATCAGGGCATGCAACGAGCATAAAATCGTCCAAGCATCCACCAAATGTTATTATGTTAGCGTAATTATAACGATACATAACCGCCATTGATTGTAATTCTAGTAACGTAACGCTATCCTCTGAAACTGTAATCCATAAAGTAATGGGTTCTGCTTGCTTGAGCTGAAAAAATTATACAATGTTATTATTGTCGATATCACAAACAACTAGATATAACATATTAATATCTTGTTTGACAAGGGATGTAACACGATGATTTCAGAGTTTATCTGTCATTGAAACTGACATTGAAACTTGAAACTTCAATATAAGTGATATAAAACGATATTATCTAATTGAAAAAAAAAAAAAAAAAAAAAAAAAAAAAAAAAATTTTTAAATTTACAATAAAAATTGAAAAAATGATTTATTAATTAAAAAATTTATTACTTTTGCTTGGTATAAAGTTGCACCGAAGAATGGCCATTTTCGAGTGCAAGTAAGGTAAATTCTCACACAGTCAATAACACTGCGGCCTCGTAATCCTACCCATTTTTCTTGTAATTTTTCTTGTAATTCTCTGTAATAAAAATAATGTTATACATCACAAACAATACGCTATTGATTTAATTATACAATACAAACCTCAGTTGATCTGTTGAAATATTTGATCGATATCGTATTGGGAAAAATTTATCCAACGCTTGTAGTATCAAATGACTTGGATTATTAGCAGGTCCACTTCCTCGTATTTTATCATTATTATATTCTCCAAAATCAATCTAAAGAATTTTAAAAATTAAATCAAAATCAAGGCACATATAATTATGAATAAAGACATTACTGCAATAAAAAAGAAAAAAAAACTAACTTGTGCCATAAGTGAAGCAAGCTCAAAAGCCAAATCTCGATTTAATGGAAACTTTCCTTGTACTACTTGTTGATTAACTTGATAACAGAGCAATAAACGTTCTCGATCAGTTTCCATTTTTGCTGCTGATCGCCAATAACACCTTGACTTATACGTGAGTTGTATAACTCGAGTATTTTCAAATTTACCAGAACCCTTTTCTCGTAGTGCTGTTTCCCATTTAGAAATGATATCGCAAAGCTTAGCTTGAAGATCAATGAAATGTTCCAGATCTTTTTCAATAGGATCATCACTGAATAAGGTAAAGCCAGACTGATGTGCATCCCGACAACCAATTTCTTGATTGAGTGTGTGCAAAAATTCTTCAATCGTCGTACTTCCGTCGAAACTCACAACTTGATAAGTTCCATTGAGAAAGTGAACTGGAATAGCATGAGGTAAAGAATGATGATACGGATTTTTCAATAAGATCGATAAAACTTCCATCCGAGAAGGTTTGACTTCTCTTCCTCCATTCTGAAGAGTTCTTTCCAGTGCACGTTCGCAGTATGCTGCATATTTGCCGCACTCCGTTCTTAAAATAATAAATAATTATGTTTAATTATCAATTTATACCTATAAAAAGAATAAACAGAATACTTACTTAGAATCCGCATTTCTTTGCAGGTGAAGTTTTAAATACCAGAGTAGACGATTGTTCCTTGGTAAGAAGAGTGAAACAGCAAGCGCGAGTAATTGCCATCCTTGAACCAGCACGTACTGAGCAGGATTTGTTTTGCAGTCCAAAATAGTTGATGTTGAATGACCCTGCGTGAGCGGAGGACTGTGAGAAGTTGAAGCCGTCGACTGCGCATCCGCATTTTCACCGCCGCCGTTTGCCGCGGGGCTTTGCGTATCGCAAGTGAAGAGCGATTGCGTGGCGCACAGAAGGAGTTGCTGTAATGGTATGCTGGCATACTACTATCATCCGTGCATTTCGACCCACACTTAACATATTCTAAGACCCTTTTTGTCGAATTTTTTTTTTTTTTTTATTATTTTTTTCTATTAATTTGACATGTTACCCTTAATCAATGTAAAATATATTAAGCCTCATCTTTAACACTAATCTATTTTTTATTTTTATATTTATTTTATAAATATTTTTTATAGTTTAAAAAATGGCGATGAATAATAAAAGATAAAAAAGCGATAAGAAAATTTGACTAAGTGGTAAAATTTTTTTAAGAAAAAAATGTATAAAAAAGTGTATCAGTTAATGAAAAAATAATTGAATTTTTTTTTTTAAATATCTAAACCTACTATTTAGTAAACCATAATGAAAGTGCAAGATAAAAAAACGCGATTTGTTAATTACAAGTATATTAATTAATGAATAAAATAATGTGAATTTAAAGCGATGAAGTTAATAACAAAAAAAAATGTTTTTGAATTGGCAATTTGGAAAAAACACAACGCATTATCACTTTTAATAATGATAATTAAAAGCGGGGAACAAAGGTTCACTCATTTGTTTATCTCAGTCGTTGTAATTCACTCAGTGTAAAATATAAAAAATTCTAGCTTAATTAAATCCGGCTATTATATTTTGCTGTAATAATTAACTATTACTTAATTGATTAAGCGGCATACGACAAAAAAAGAAGAATCTCAATCTAATTGCGAAATCAACTGATTAGAGGCAAAAAGTTGATTCTAATAATGTTGTTTTGTGTGTTTGGGTTCTGATGTACACCAACATACCATTTTGCAAGTGTATGTGTAAATAAACGCATTTTGAAACATTTTTTTTTAACTATGTTAAGAATTTTTCGTCTTTATCTCTCAAGTTTACTATTGATGATTAAATTTTTATATTTTTGTACTATTATATAAATTAAATATTTCTATTAGAACTGATCAAATTACGTTCATTTCACGTGAGGGATAATGATTAAAGATAATAATTCGATACAATGAATTAAGTAAGACATACGTGATAAAACAAATGTACTTAATTAATTTGTGCATATTAATGGTATGAAACAATTATAGGAAATATACATTCATGCATCTTACATGTTAGAAAGCGCACAACATAGCGCATTCAAAGCGGCAAATGAAAATGACAATGGATGTTATAAACTTAAATTTTTCTGTATTAGTTCTTAGTCAAGTATTATTGTGCGTCACTATTTGCAAACAAACTATATTAAAATAGTACAGAGTGAATTATCACTAAACTCAGTGAAGTAAATTATAAATTAGTTATAAAACAACACAAAATGGTAAAGTTAGGTAGTTGAGTTAGTCACATATTGGTTATTATTGTTATAATTATGTAAAATAATACTTGACCAAGCTTTTTCGTTATACCATTTTTTGAGCTTTATACATATAAAACATATAACAATAAGAAAGAAATAAAAATAATTTTTTTAATATTTGTTTTAAATAATAAAAAAAATTAAAATAAAATTTTGATCGTTAAAAAAATGGTATACGAATTGGTATCTTTTGTTAAACAATAAGCAAGACTTACAACACGCGCAGTACTCAGCGACACAAGTCTGGCGGCCTTTTTTACCTGTACGCCCAAGCGCTGGTGTGTATGACGGCTTGTCTGTTTTACTAAAGCACATATAAATTCAGTCTGAAGTTCAGGTTGATCTAAACATTGTTGTAGAGCATTTTGCGCGAGTACCACATGATAGTCTATTCCAGCTTGCTCTACTGCCACTGACATAAATAGCTGGCAAGCCTGAAAAATTACACAATAATTATTTATTAAAAATGAATAAATCGAAATGATTGATTACAATAAAATTCATTCTTTTTTTTCCGTACTTTAAATAATTTAATTGCTTCAGATTGTAAGGCTTCCGAAGTAAGACTTGTTAATGGACTTGTGATATTTTCTTTAGTATGTAGTAACAATGGATGTCGCCAAAGAACACAACTGGAGTCACCATCAGTTTCCATTAATCTTTGAACCAATTGTTCATACTGAGTACCAGCATTTGGTCCACCACCGGAAACCACCGTTAAATGATAAAGCCAATTATCTTTATCTTGTTTGTGAGGCATTAATAAATATGTGGGTCCTTGATGAGTCGGAAAAATTCCAATTGTTCTTTCATGCGGACACTCGGCGTCTCTTTCTTCACTATCACTGTCTGAAACGTGCTCTACTTCTTCAACACGAGCATCTCGCATGTTTATTTGACCAATAGGATTCTATTGAAATTAATTAAAAAATAAAAAATATTGAGTAATGATATTTTTACTAAATTTAGAACATAAAACTACGTTTATTTCAATTTTTCAATATTATTACCGTATCACTAGGACATTTGAAATAAAGGAACATTTTTCCAATCAGCACACACCAACATTTTTTAGCATGACCATTTTTGACTTTAGTCAGCCATCCCTGAATCGTAGGCTTATTGTCTTCTCTACTGAGTAATAATTTTGTTGCGTTTCGCCTTTGAACATTTTGTAAAACTCTTATCCAGTCTTCCATGGTTGCAATGCAATCCGCAGTTAAATAATATGTTTTCTTGCCTGTTGATATTTCAAAAGTTGCAGCACCTTCAGCTCTATTTATTCTGTAAATTAAATTTATTTTACATCAATTAGTTTAATTATTTTTTATCGCTTACACTATTTTAACTGTAAAAAAAAATTTTGTTTTAAAACAAATAAATAAATTAGTACCTGCACACATCATCCAATATTACTTGGCCTTGAGGTTTCCTATTAACATCATTTTGACTCTTCCAATACATTAGAGTACCATTTTTCAACACAAACCATCTTTTCCTCCACGTTTTTAATTTGCCACCAAGCTTAGCAAGATGACCAGCTTTTTCCAAAGATTCTAATTTTTTTGGACTTTCACCAGCTACACGCATTAATAAACTCGGCATACTAGATTCAATTGAGGTAGAACTTAAAGCATCAGGAGGAATTGCATAATCCTCAGATAAACCAGATTCTAACGATATGTCTAAAAAAAATCCATAAATTATTTAAGATACGTTTTATATATCTAAGGATGATATATCTAAGTAGAATTGAAGTTTTTACTAACCTCTTTTAACGCTTTTACTCGGTGAACCACTTGAGCTTCGTTTAGCTGGACTGAGACTGCTGGTAGTTTTAATACTTTTCGACGGACTGCTGCCACTACCAAGTGACGAGTCAGTGTTATCTGATGAACTATTGGTTATTCTTGTATTGGTCTCGGTGGGATTTGCATGTTCTTCACCATCAGAACTGTCATCAGAGCTATCGCCAAATGGCATGGATCTTATTTGACTTGCACGACCTATAAATTTTTGAATGTATTATACTTAATCAAGATGGTTAAAATTAAAATTTACCTTTAACTGTAGCGTAAACTGGTACAGATATATCACAGTACCCTTGAGAATTATGGGTGGTTAAGTTATGACCCGCAGTATGAGAATGTTTTGACGAAGTGGTGTTGGATGTAGAAGAAGGAACACCCGATGTATCTTCATTTGTCGAAGGTCCAATACCAAGTCCGCCATCGGCAACCTATTCAATAAATCATCATAAATAATGATGAGGACTTTTCCAAAATTCGTTTGTAGAAATTATAATTCGTTTGTAGAAAAAGTATAATAAAAAAGAACTTTAAAATAAACTTATTTTTTTTTAATCATGATTGTATTGAATCAAAGAGTATTTAGTATTTTTTACGTTTAATTTAAGCAAAATAAACTTTCTTAATTCATTAAGATATATTAATTTGCATTTGAAAGTTATCTCGTGGAAGCTTTCATTTATATGCTTTTTGTCCCTTCTAAATCTCTTCTTGATTCTAACAATCCATCAGAAACGTGAAACATTGTGCTTATGTGCGTACTTTTCGGCTTTACACTATTTTAAATATAAATATAAATTCATACATATTCGTTGAGTCACACTGTTCCTCATATAGCAGCATTTTTAAATTTATATTTAAAATTTTTTGAAGCCTCTTCAAAATACGCGGAATCATATAGTATACATTTTGTGTGAAAAAGTCTAATATTCATCCCGGTTAATGTGAATTAAGATGATTGTCCTTTCAGTTATTGATACAAAAGATTATATTGTAATTACCTGATATATTTTAGCCTCCCAACTAGGAAATCTGTGCAAAGGAGGAGTCGGTGGTCGAGGAGCAGACGTTTTACCGGATTGGTTAGCCCAATTAATATCTTCACGACTAGGAGTATAAATCTCGGCGTAATCATGTATAGCTTCTGAATTACCACTGTCACGATTAGTCTCTGAAACGCCTGGAATAGTCGGCAGCATCACTAAATTTTCCACAGCTGCCGCAAGCTCCTCAGATAATAGGCTAAAATTAAATAATAAACTATTTTTTACCGACAATAGTTCTCTTGATTACTGAAAGTTAATTAATTTTGAAATAAATCCAAAAAATCAACTCAAAAAAATAAAATCGCATAAATGCAATGTTTGTTTTGTCGTTTATAAACAGAATATTCTTGAATAGAGTGTAAAGGCTGTGTTATATAAAAATATATTAGTACAAAATTTTTAAATTTTAAAAAATGGAACTTGGGGCCCCCTCAGAAAGTCCCAGGACGTTACAGGGTACCTGTGAAACGCGGAAGCCACTATCACGTCGTGAGGCCTCCCAAGGAGAATTGTGCTGTTTATTTTCATAAATTAAAATTATTGCATGATTTTAAAATAAAAAAAAGAATGGATTGGAAGAAATTATTGTAATTTTCAGTGGAAAAAACAATAACAACCTTGAATCCATATTTGACGATGTAATTCCTTGATGAATAGTTCCACAAGCGGACAGGTGTCGCCTATGGCGAATTCCAATTTGTGGGAAGTCCCCGGTAGTTGTTTGATTAACGTTTTCAGAAATTACTTGGGGTGTTGTTTCTAAACTTTCAGAACGTCTACGTAAAGATTGATCAACTTCTAAAGATAAAGAAGCTCTTGTAGCAGGCACCTATAAATCAAAAGTTATTTTAGTTTCTTTTTTCTCAAACTTGTCTTGAAGTGACATTCAACTTGAAAAGAAAATATGATATTTATAATTTACCAGAGGTCTTAGGCCAATGTTGGTTATGTGGTTTCGTAAAAGTTCAAGTTGCTGATTACACTTGTTGTTTTGCTCACGCAAATGTTGATTTTGTTGTTCTAACTCTCGTAATTTATTAGTAACCCACTCCTTTATTCGGGCAGCTTTTGCTTCAACTTGTTTTGCGTCTTGAAGTCGTAATTGTCTCTGTTAAAAAAATATTATACATAAATATAAAATTCTACATTTGAATTATTTTCATTTGTGAAATAATACGATAATAATAATATTACCTGTTCTTCAACTTGTGTTTCTAGTTTAGAAATGCAAGCACAATGAACTTCTTCAATCTTATCATTCTGTGTACCCGAGGTAGATGCCAATGAGTGTGCTGGGGAACCTACTCCAGATGTGCTCAGGCTGTATTCACCCTTTACTAACCGTTCCTCCATCATCCGTACCTGAAAATAGTAAAAGACAAAAATGTTGGTATTTTTATACACTGACTCAACTATATTATGAAGAGAATAAGAAAAATTTTGTCTCCAGGAAAGTCATGTGATAAAATCGGTTTTTTAGTAAAATTTAGTGTCATTACAAAGGTCTTGACTTGAATTTGTTCCTTTTCAAGGTTTCATATCATTCTCACCGATAGTCAATTTATTATGATGTATTTAGACTGCATTCAAAAATGCTCTATAATGCTCTAATATAAGTTAATCCCGATGTTACACTCATCAAGACCTTTCATTTGAGTGCCCATATCATTTTTTCATATATTTATATATATTATGTATATGTATATATGAAAAATATATCAAAATGCATGTGGGTACTCAAATGAAAGCTCTTGATGAGTTTAACATCGGGATGAGCTTACATCTTTAAAAATATCAATAATTAAGATATGACCGTGTATCTTGTGAACTATTGACATTTATAAAGATATAAGCTCACCCCGACATTATACTCATCGAGACCTTTCATTTGAGTAGCCGCACATCAATTTTTCATATATATATATATATATATATATATATATATATATATATATATATATATATATGAAAAATATATCAAAATGTATGTGGGTACTCAAATAAAAGCTCTTGATGAGTGTAACATCGGGATGAGCTTATATCTTTAAAAACGTCAGTAGTTAAGAAAGTACAATGCAATTTAACAAAAGTCATTATTTAATAAAGCAAAATTTTATTTATAGTTCACAAATCACGGCAGTCACATAGTGACTGCAAGGTTGCTAGTTGATAATTAAAAAGTTTACCATAACTAATCTAATTTTAGTTTTTAATTATATTTTAAATTAAATATCGAAGCACTAAGCATTATTTTTTTTTTTTAAAGAAAATTCCTTAAATTCAAAATAAGTGATCAACAAACTAAAAACGAATAATCAAAATTATAATTAAGCATTATTTTGCAAAAAATGCTTTATGCGATAAATGGAGATTCAAAAGAATCTAAAAAAAAACAAAAATTTTTTTAAATATATAGTTATAGTAAAATAGATATTTTAAAAATAAAAGCCATTCAGAAAAGAATAATGTTCGTGTGGAGGAGGATGACATCCAACCTTGTCTCGGTTGGCACCCCTCGAAGTCTTTGGTGAATAAATGCAGCAGCTGTCAAAAATCAATATCGTTTACTGTCTTGTTGCATGTTTCGTACGTACGTACAATTATATACATATGTTATATTTTATTTTATTAATAATAACTTATAAATATATAATAAAATTTATGTAAAAATAAAAAAAAATCTATTATTAAAAAAAAAAAAGTTCTAAAGGATAAAAGAAATCCTCTCTAATGAAAGTTCGATCCCTCGGAGGAAATGTCAAAAGTATAATAATAATAATAATAATAATGATTAAAAAAAAACGAATTATAATAAAAAAAATCTTACCACAAGAATGAAAACGATTCATGGTGATGATTATAAGTGTTCACTCAGACAAAGTAATTGAAAAAGCGTAGCTATGATTTAAAAAGAAAAAGTTTGTAAATTATCCCCCGCAAAGTTTATTTTTTCTCAAAACGTCAGACACATTGAAAAGCGTGATAGTTGAACTTGATTTGTGTTTGAATTAACGACTCGGTAATTCTGTGCCAAGAAGACTATACGAGTGACTAAAAACTATACTAATAATGTAATGCAAGGGAGAGAAATGAAGCGACGAAAAAACATATGTGAGTTGTGATGTGAGTAGCCGGTCTAGTCAAGTCGTCTAAACGCTGTGTATTCGTCGGCACCACGTTCAACATCAAACTGATGTGAACTGCGAGGGTTTCTCGGAGTCGATGACTCATGTTGGCTCGTGGCCAACGCAACTTATCCTCGCGTTATATAGTGTATGGGGGTAAAGAAAGGTGGTCGGTGGGTTGACAAACAAAATGAAGGGGTTTTAGAATTAAATCCACTATCACGATTGTAATGTTCAATATATTCAAATTTTTTAATTTTCAGATTATACTTATCAACAACACATGTGTTTTGATAATACGTAATTATAATTAATTGTATTTTTTAGTCGTTCTGTGTTATATTTATTTTTGGAACGTTATTTTGCTATTAAGATAGAATAGATAAGATTGGAAGCAGATAATAAAAGGAATTAAAGAAAATCAATAATCTCTTGTAATTGAAAGCTCCATGTTTGGAAGAAAATCTTCTTTTATACCTCAATATATCTGGTGAAAGAGAATGAAAGATTTAATTTAATGAAATACTGTGGAAAATCATTTTTATTTAGGATCATAAGTAAAGTTTACCTTAACTTTATGAAAATATGATCATTTGTCACTGAGGAATAAAATTGATTTTATAAATATACTTTTTAAATTTAAAAAAATTTTCTTTGAATTTATAATTTTAGGGATTAATTTTTTACGAATTTTCTGTTTTGATTTTAAATTTTTTGCACGAAAATTAATTTTTATTGAAAAAAATTTAGAAATATTTTTTAATGGTTAAATGAAAAATTAACTCTTTTTTAGTGCCTTTTAAGAATAATGAGTATTTTTTTTGCAAGATTAAAATTACATGAAAATTATGTACAATAATTAATGAAACCTACTAAATTGTGATATGATTGCTTTTATCTTTTAATGATAATTGATAACACATGTTAATACATAATATCGAATAACAATTATCCGAGATATTATAGTATTACATACATATTTTGATATCAAATTCATGTTTGCTTTGTTTTTATTAAAAATCAACAGATTTTTTTATCCTTTTAGATTAATAGTGGTAAAAATTTTGAAATAATTTTATTTTACTCGAACTATAAAATATAAACATTGCACCAAAGATAAAAATAGAAATACACCTATCAAATATTTAATATGTCTGCAGTGTACGATCTATATTATGGCATATAAAAATAAAGTAGTCAATACAATAAAATGTAAAGAGCGAATATTATTAATCTACTAAGA
This sequence comes from Cotesia glomerata, assembly GCF_020080835.1. Classification (NCBI taxonomy): domain Eukaryota; kingdom Metazoa; phylum Arthropoda; class Insecta; order Hymenoptera; family Braconidae; genus Cotesia; species Cotesia glomerata. The sequence goes on from NC_058160.1 coordinate 6,837,014, forward strand.
AATAAAAGAAATAAAAAATTGTTAAACTATAACAAATTAAAAGAATAAAAAATATGTATATTTATATAACACTATCCATCAAAGCCTTTTACAAATAATTTATTTATATATTTGTATATTATAAATGAAATGAAAAACAAATATTTAATCTGCATTTACAGTAGAATAAAACCATAAAAGTAGATCATTTTTATCTGAGTGTTGAAAGACATTTCATTGTCTTCAAAGTTGGAAGCAATTTTCTATTTACACAATGATACCGAAAAAAAAGAACTACATTAAAATTTAAAGTTAATATTTATCAATTTCCTTTTGTGGTCATGTATTTATTTTCAATCATATTTCTATAAAGACCAAGACTGATAATTCTAAATGATAAGCACACAACTAAACTCTTGATTTTATGTGTCACAACATGACTCACAATGCAAGTAAAGTGACTGGTTAATAAAATTGCAGCAATTGATATAAAAGCAGGATTTTCTAGCACCTGTACATATGATTATTTATTATAAAATTTACCTTTCATCAGTGTCATCTGATAATGTGCATCATAGAAGAACACACCATATTTTTTTTAAATATTATTTCGGCAAATAAATAATAAAGGTAAAAATAAAGATCACGTGCACAAAATGGATTTACAGAGAATAAAAAAAATTTACGTGTAATTTTTAATTTATTTTTTGGATATTGCAAATCCACGTGATAAGAATTCATAAGATAATAGCAATGCCGGGGAAGCGTTCTGCCATCTTGGCACATAGCACGCTGCAAAAATCAATGTACTATGACTTTTAGCATGCGCGATAGTGATATTCAATGTTAATATTTTTATAATTAACATTGAATATCATTATTTAAACATTGACAGAAAATTGATTTTTATTTTTCCACAACTTTTAAATTAAACAAATAATTAAATAACTTTAACATATACTTTCATGGTCAATTGCTTGATGTACTTTTTAGGTATCCCGAAGAATTATATTCAAAGGACTCTAAAGAATTCTTATTATTGTACACACAATATAAACTGATATAAATAACTCAACCCATAAAAATATTAGTTTCCCTCTTTCATTTTTTTAATTAAAATCTTTGTATGCTAGCCAGTCTTGTAACATTCCAACTACCTGTTTCATCTGTTAATTATCTTTCATGTTATTAAAAGTACAAAATATTGTATTCAATTAAAAATACAGAGAAAAACATTAATATCAACGGTTATTTCAAATTAATGACACCTAAAAAATGAAATGTAGTTAAAAATTCGTTTGCAATTATAATAAAAATTGTTGTTTTGTTTTCTTCTAATTGAAGATAAGTAACAAATTTTACCACGTAAATGACTCATTTTTAAATGTCTGCGATGACTTCTATTATACTATTTCACGTGAAAAGTAATTGTTAGCAATGGGATATATGGATAGTTTTTTTCGAGGATACTTTTGCTGGTTGCCGACAACGTCGATAAGAAGAATAAGAAGAATGGTGTGCTTTTATTCTCTCGTGAGCTTTTGGTATCTTTTATACCGACGGTGCATTCGTATATCTTATATCAGTGAGTGATAAATAGCGAGTGATAAGACTCAAAAAAAGTCAATTTGTAGTTTATTCGAAGAATTTCATGGCTCTGTAAAGTCGATAACTAATGGTCTTAGCAAAAATATTGGATAAATCCTTTTTAGTAAAAAAGCTTCGTTAAATCTGGTTTGCTTATCTATTCATGTTTTTTTTTTTTTTTTTTTTTTTAATCAAAAAATTTCAGTTTGAGATTTGTATAAAGTCAATTATCAAATATGTTCAATATAACGAAATTAATCTTGTAAGCACTGTTTATTTTTAGTTTCTTGTTTGTACTAAAAAGGTCAACAATGTTAAATAATAAACACATTGTATTATCGAATAATGACCTTTAGAAGATAAGTGATGTGTAATCTAGACTGGATATCCTGTATCTCCATATAAATAGTTCACATGCTCCATTAGATTGCCTTTAATACTAGAGTATTAAACGGGCATAATTTATAAGATAACTTATCATGATGGATATTCATTTTCTCGCTAAGTTTATAAATTTATTCTATCAACACAGGACATAAATTTCATGCTTTCGATTATCACACTTTTTGAAGAATTATCGACTTTTTTTTTCGTTTAAAAAATTGGAAATATGTTGAATTAGTTATAAAATTTGATGGAAAATAATTTAAAAAAAAAATGAATTTTAATGAAAATTTAAATAATGAAATAATAGTAAAAAATATTTTCTAAATGTTATTGAAAAGATATAAAAATTTAAGAAGCTTAAAGCTGACAAAAAATTATTAAATTATCAAACTATAAATATACTTAGCAGGACTAAAAGTAAATTTGACGAAAAAGAGCTCTTAAGTTATATAAAAAATTCATAATAAATAATATAAAGCTCAAGAGAGGATTGTATCGTCTCGGAGTTGAAACGAAAGAAAATGAAGCAGAAGAAGAATTGGATGGATCACGACTTCAAACGATAGTAGTATAGAGGTTGACTGCCCGGAAGCAAAAACTGGTATCATCTGAAGTCTGAGTCCGTATTTTATCTCTTGTTTCACAATACATCATTTTTTATTGTATCACCTGTGTGTGAATAGAAAATTGATTACGTGTGTTTTAATTCAACTGTCAATTTAAATAAACAAATATTATTTTGACAGCGCTTAAAAACACATGCAGAAAAATGAAAGCGTTCAACAATGATACTTTTTGTGTTGATACGGGAAGCTGTGAATGCGAATCGAAAAAAACTACATACTTTCAAATAAAATTACACAACATAAAAGATGCAAAAAAATTTTATAATCGTACAAATCATATTGTGTGCCTTTACCAAACATTTTTGATTTATCTTTTTCAGGAATATTCCATAGAAATTTTGTGATATTACTGAACCTCATTATTCATTAGTTTTCTTTCCAAACTTTTTTGTCTGCATTAGTGCAGAAATATTACTAAAAATTCGTTGTTATTTTATCAAAAATTTTTCGGCTTAACTCGCTTAGTGAAATTACTATAATTGAGCTTGAAAATATTTTATCAAACTTAAACCAAGAAAAACTTTTCAGTTCAAGAATTTGTGCTGAAATCAAGACGATCAAGCTCTTCAAGATTATTTTCTTGGTTCAAGAATTTGTCCCTTGAATCAAGTTAATTTTTGACTTCCCGCTAAGAAAATTGAAAATTTTCAAAAATCGGGGTTATTGTTTTTACACCGTTTTTCGAAAATAGAGTTTTCATTAGATCTCGACGTTTTGAGGTCCTAGGAAGCTTCCCTGACTATTCCCGCGATGGTGTCTGTATGCCTGTATGTATGTATGTATGTATGGATGTGTGTGTGTGTGTGTGTGTGTGTGTGTGTGTGTGTGTGTGTGTGTGTGTGTGTGTGTGTGTGTGTGTGTGTGTGTGTGTGTGTGTGTGTGTGTGTAAACCTCTCATAACTTTTGAACGGATTGACCGATTTGATCGCGGTTGGTACCATTCGAAAGGGTTTGACTAAACTTAGATTTTAAATACAAGTTAGACCGATTTGGACCGATAGATTTAAAGAAATCTTAAAAAAACTGCGAAAAAAAATTTTTTCCAAATGTGGTTTTTTTTTAATAACTTTCAAACGGCTCGACCGATCAATTCCAAAAACTAATCAGCTCTTAACATTAAAAAACCACGTCGATCGCCACCAATCTGGTCAAAATCGGTTGATTCGTTCGTGAGTTATCGTTGACGAAAGAAATCGAAAAAAAGTGTTTTTTTCGAATTACACCGAAACTTTCGGTATTCTCAATTTGTGTTTAAAAATGTATCATAGAATTTGAAAAACTGCGTCGAATGCCGCCAACCGCGTGAAAATTGGTTCATTCATTCAAAAGTTATTGCGGTTTGAAAATTCAAAAAATAGTGTTTTATTAAACTTCTATCAGACTTTTGAGCTTTTCGAGCTCAAAAACGTAATGGGTGCAATGTTGAGCGCTTAATTACGAAAGTAGCGGGAAGTTGCAGAGATGGCCTTCAGGGTCAACCGTTTTCCTAATTTTTTTTCACTGTACTGTATACAGTTTTATTTGCATTTTTTTACTTACATTAGAGAAAATTTAAATTTTAATGCTTCTGAATTAATTGAATAATTTGAGTTGAAATTTATTTAATTTCTTGTAAACCTCAAACTAACTAATCAAATGGACAATTGATAAATACACTATTGATTTTGAATTGTTTTGTTTCAACTATTTCTAATAGTCATTTAAACTCGAAGTTTTAACACAATACAATTTATTTTTAAAATATATAGCGTGAGAAAATCGAGAGGCAATTTCATTCCTATTCTCCTTAAAACTCTAAAAATTCTTTGTAAAACAAAAAATACGATTTACCCTCTAAAATATGATCGCCAGAAATGGAACACGATTTGCACTGGAGTAGCTAATTAATAACACACATTCATTTGTCTTGTTTCATCATTTGTCACATAATATGCTATTTTTAATCATTTTTCTTCTCATATCGAGACAGAATAACTTTAGAATATTTATGAAAAGATATTCAAGTATGGGTTTGTAAATTTTAAATATTTCTTTAATACTAAAAAAATAATCCCTTAATAACTTAAAAACAACATAAATAATTAACTATGAAAATACCATCAGATGTTTCTCATTCCGTTTCGTGATTTTCAACATCTACCACTTATCCATAAAACAACAGAACAACTTCTATACTTGAATCTCAGGTTAATAATAGAAATTATTATTCAAACAATAATTAATACTAATTAATGAGTTCAAAAGGTATGAAAGTTTAACTATAATCATAAATCTAATTTACCGATGTGCTGTTTTAATCTGTGCTTAATAATGCATGCTACGAACAGGAGATCGTAGAATAAATATTATTGCTAATACAAGTAAATCTGGGATAGATAAATTATTACTTTTTTACTTTATAATAAGAAAGCAGAAGGAAAAATTGTTTTGAAAAATTTTCATCTTTTTTTTTAATACAAATATTTGAAGCTCGTTAATAATTGCAGGATTATTGTTGCAGTGTGTATTATAAATCGTTTTAATTGAACAATAGAACCAACAGCAGAAACCAACAATAGGATTACTCGATCTAGCGACTACAAATATATTCATATATAAATATAAGGCGGCAAGCATTGTACAATAAACACACAAAATAAGGTAATAATCTGGCTTAAAATTATAACAATCAATGATAATACTATAAATGAGAGTATTATGATGAAAATTATTTTTATGGGCAGAAACAATATTTAATTTTCACTCGTCACATAATAACCGTACAGTATATAATTATGTAATTTTTAGCACTATATTAACGATGTAACCAACATTGGTACCACGAAAAAAAATAATTATTACATCGTGATTGTACGGTAATTATATTTATGTTCCATGTATTACATTGTCAATAAATATATTCTCATTTTTCACTTGTCCAGAGTAAACAGTCGTACAACGTACATGAAAATTAATTAACAAAAATGTAAATAAAATTTTTCACAGTTTGATATTGACATAAGCATATAAAACAGGCGAAAATAAATGCCGACATTGACGTATAGTTGCTGTACTAACAAAAATATTGTTACGGCATATTCACATGCAATAGCTTGAAGGTAGATTAATTTTCGTTTATATTTTTAATTTATCAGAGTTTAAAAAACATAACACAGAAATACACAACTTACTTTGTCTTCAGCTTCATCCGCTCTTCCTTCTGCGTCAAGAACTCGTTGTTCAAGTTCCGAAAGCTGTAACATAATTAAAAATTTTTTCATTAATTAACGCTTATAAATGCGAATACTTAAAAAAAACCGACGATTAACATTTCATTTAAGAAATGTAGATTAAAAAGAATGGTTGAGTGAGCATTAAATTCCAGCAATAACCATTCTATGTTCTATATTTAGATAATTAACGGAAAATAATTATTGAGGTAGAAGTTGAGTAGAAGGGGCAATTAAATTTTAGTTAATCAGTTATTAAATGGGTTTGCTTCACTTTTCTCTCCCTCCAGTAATCATGGCTTGAATTGTAAATGGTCAAATTGCCTTCTAATGTGATTACAAGCAATCTGCGTATGAAATCAATTCTCTGCTATATTTGGTCCATACACATACTTAGTATGTACTACACGATTCTCTTTGTCTATCAAATTATTGTTTCAACATATAGTAACAAAAAATTCAATAATAATGATAATAATAATAAACATGAATAAAATAAATATTTAAACCCATAATATTTACCTAGAACAAAATAAAACAATAAGAATTGAAGCTTTTTTTCTTTTTTTTTCTGCAGCAATTATTGCTGGCTAACATATATATTACGGCCATTTGGACAAATGCCAGTAAAGAACAAAAAAAAACAATATTACAAGTAAAAGTAAGCCGCACTTTGGAGAGTGTCTCTATATACCTACAATCTACGACGTTAGCTAAAAATAAGATTTACTGATGTTGAAAACGTTTATATCAAAAAGTGACTTTTTTAATGCTTGATAAATGGGGTTTTTGTATAAATCTGGAAAACTCAAATAGATTTAGTTCAAAGATAAAGAAAAAAGTCCTGTTTTATTTTGCGTTAATAATTTATGTGTTTCAATGTATCAGCTAATGTTAGCTTAAAGAGACTCTAGTTAAATAATTGACTTACTTACTTCAAATTTACTAAGTATAATGGACAGATTAAATTTATCAGTACTTTTAACAAACTTTTTAGAACTGAAATTGGAAAAAAAGGTACCAAGAGTCTTGAAATGATTTAAAATTTAATTATTCCTTTTTTGTTGTTTGTAAGAATTTTTCTATCATTTTATCAAGTTTAATATTACTTTGGTCCATTATAAGTAAGAATTTTCTTTTTTAAAACCAATAAGTCGTTGAATAATTTTGACTTCAGTCTATTAAGTTTTATTAACAAATATAAAGCTTTAATATAAAATAAGGGCATTAATTAGATTGCTTATAAAACTGAATCTAATCTATCTGTAATAACTAAATTTCTCAGTAGTATTAGAATGTCATGTCTAGAGACTACTTGATGGTACATTGTACCGAAAATGGCTGCATTTACTAGCCATAAATAGGGAGATAGTCCGCCGGGTGTTAGATCGAGTGGCACTAGCGAGCGAGCCATGTATACGGGGTAATTAATTAAAAGGGAGGTTAATCCGTGGGTCGCGACACGGGCTCTGAGTGCAATTCACGTGGTCCCTGGGTCAATCATGATACATGCGAATAGCAACGAGCTGGAACACGTCTCGGCTCGAGTGAAACATTATATTGTTACTGCTTGAGAAATTACGTTACATTTTACATTTTAAACAACCTTTAATCTTCAAGAATATCTGACCGTTAACCTTTGCTTTACAATTAAAAGCTAAAAAAAGGTGTCTGGAAAACTATGTATCTAGTTGATAGTTACCTCTTATCAGGTATAAAATCTTAATGAATATTTTCAATTACGGTAAGTAAAGGGCTAAGTTAGTTGTTTTTTTTTTCTTTTCTTCCCTTCGAAGTTTTTATCATAATAAAGTAGTTTAGAAAATTGAAATTTTTTAGAATGTGGAAACAAATGTTATTAATAATTTATATTTTAAATATACTAACTAGATTAGACATCAATATAACAAGGGGAACTCAATTTATTTTATCACGATTATGAACTTTGAAATGTAGTCGGTGAAATCTAAAATAAAATTTCACCCTTAGTCAATAAAAATTCAATTACTCAGCTAATTTGATTTTGAACCTGTCGATAATACCTTTCACACCGTCATAAAAAGTACTGGAGCAAAATGATATACTTTGAGTAATTATTAAAAGTTATCATAGCAATTTGAATAAGAGCTGATGAAAAAAAATTAACTTGATTTAAAAGTAAAAATTTTGAAATAAAAAAATATTAAAAAAGAATTATATTACTCAAAAAAATTAACTTGATTTAAGAGAATAATTCTTGATCTAAGAAAATCATTTTAAAAAACTTAATTACCTTGATTGAAGTAGAACAATTTTCGAATTAAGAAATTTTTCTTGACTTTACAATTTAAGTAAATTTTACTTGATTCAAGAATTTTTCTCTCGAATAGAGCTAATTTTTTTTCAGTAAAATAAAATGGAATTTTGTGGGTGAAAGATAGATCATCTTATTCAAAAATAGTAAAGTACTTTGTTTGAGTGTAAAATTCTTGAATGGAGAACTTTCTACCCTTTATCCAAGTTTTTTATTTTCTTGATTAAGTAAATTTTTGCCAATTAAGAAAATTGAATATCTTGAAACAAGAGTTAAATATTGAAGAGAATAATCTTTTGTTTAGAGAGCTTTTCTACTTAATTCATGATAGTTTAACTCGTAAAAATGATGTTATTAGTTCAAGATTTTAATTCTTGAATCAAGTTAATTTTTCTTTCAGTGTATATATATATATATATCATTTGATAATTTTGTTATGCTAGTATTAATTGCGATTGGTACAATTTAACAGTATTATTTAAAAAGAAAAAATATTTTTTTTTTTTCGATATAAACGTGCGAAAGTTTATGATTTACTTATCCCTCACCCAAGAGACTAAAAATAAGTAAAATTAGAAATGGTTTGATATGACGAGTTACTTTACTTTGCCTAAAAAGAGAGATAGTGAGGACTTGAGCTTAAATCCTTCAATCCCCCGAGACTCATACATTAATTATAATGGAGAGTAGTTCTCTAGCGTCCTCTTGCGGTTAGGAGGATGTTCCCGTGGGAAAATCCGAGTGCGATGATGTTAGGAATACAAGGAAGATGATGCAAGTGCCAGAATAAAGTAAATTTCCGTGAATGCCCATCTAAAAGTATCACCCAATGAAAAAAACCATTCACATCAACTACGTGATAAAGCTGTCACTTGTTGTCCAATTTGTACTCAGTTATCATGATATATAAATTTATCTTTAGTTTTATGCGAATTTCGTTTTATTTTTAGATTAATGTCAAATTTTAAATTATGCCAGACGTACTTTTTTGCAGACTGAAAACAACGATGATTGCAAGATCTTACAAATTAAACTCTTTATAGCTTATTGCATCGTCTCAAATATGCTTATATATAATATACATGTGATGTCGAGAGATTTACTCGGATGACTTTTGCTATAAATGCAACAAAAGAAATGAAAAGTAGAATAAAAGAAAGAAAGCTACGCATTCTACCGGAAAATGAAGTTGGTAATGACAGGCGCTTGAGGATTCACATAAAATGAAAAAGAAAAAAATATAAGTATAGCACAGGTACTATACTCTCTTCACCAAGAGATAAAGAAATAAGCTCATGGCTTTTAAGTTCCAAACTCTGACGTATTCTTTGTATTTTATTGTTTTTTACAACTCTTAAGTATATATTACCCAGTTTGATCTAAAACCGTTATATAGTCTCTTTCGAGATGATCAAATTATGAAAACCCGAGCCAATAAAAATAGATATTAAATGGTATTTGTCATGCTGAATACTTTGGGTGAAAAAAATCTCTTTTTATAGTTTTAAAATTGTTTTAAAGATATATTTTTGAATAATTTTTCGAATTGTAGTTTTTTATAAAAATCGAAACAAATTTTTTACATGTTATTGTCGTGTAAAGAAGTAGCTCTCACAGTGCTTCTAAAATAATTTGAATGAGGAAGTGTTCAATTGAGCATAATTAGATATTTTAAAGTTAAATTTATTTTTTTTGGCAAAAATAATTTTTTTTTTTTTTTTTTAACAGTTAAAGAGATTTTTTATGATTGAATCCAAAAAGATTTTTAATTATATAAAATCAAACAACTTGTTGAGATTCTTGAAAAAAAGTGAATATAAGAATTCTTTAATATTTTTAAAACCCCATGACTTCAATAGTTTTCTTATAAAACAATAGAGAAAATAAAATGATTAAGGTTCATTTCTTCTGAAAAAATGTTTATTAAAAAGTTTAAAAACAATTATTTACATTTGAGAAGTAAATAAATTATTTTTAGGTAAATGAACTTATTAACAGTTAATAAATTCTTTTATCGGGGTATTGTTATACATAGAAAAATTTTTCATTCGGAAAATTCTAATAAAAAATAAAAAATATTTCATTATATAAATGTGTTTACTTTATAACAACCCCAGAATAAGTTTAATAAATTAAAAAGTAAAATGTAAATTATCTTTTGTAATTTAAATAGCTTGGTAAAACGACGCTTGATATTATGTAGTCGAGCCGAAAAATTAAGAAAAATAAGTAAGATTGCAGACATAATTATCTTACTTCCATAAAAAAACATTAAGATTGGCTCAATTAGGACAGCAGTAAAGTTACAGATAGAACTCCGACCCAGTTAGCTATAGGTTGACTGTTAGCAACCTACAACAGGGTACTTTAATGCACGTGGTGCGGTTGTCTCTGCAGAACCAACGACTCCTCCTCTTGAACAAGGATTAATTTTTGTCTGGGAATCTGCAGAAAACACACATATGGTAAATTTTACCGCGATCGATAATACGTATTTCAACCGCAAAAAATACCTTTTTTCCCGGGGTAGAAAGCCTGACCAAAAAACAAAAAACGGAATGAGAAATGGAATGTTAGAAAACGATAATGTAGCTCTTTCTATATTTCATCGGCCATTACTAAAAAATCGTATCAGAGATATGTTCAAAATAAAAGCATATTTGATGTTGTTATCTATTTTATACTGGCGAAAATTACATTGTCATATAGATTGTATGGTAAGTATAATTTATTCATAGAACATGAAAGTTTTACTCTATATTCTTTTGAATATAAACACAACATTTTTTTACAGTAACTATTTACATTTTTCAGAACTATTTTTGTAATAAAATCATATATTTTACTTTTATTTTTTATTTTTTATTTTACTTCCATTTTTTTTATGGTTTCAAACTATATTTTCCGTTGCGGTTAAAATTTAAACGTCAAATAATTCAAATTCGGGTTTTTTGATTATTTACAATAAAATAAAAATTGTTATGTCTATACTCCTTAACAAATTTTATTTTTTATAGTTTTTTTTTCACATTGTTTATAAAGTAATTTGTGAAAAAAAATTTCCTTAAATCATAAATAAATTGCGATGTGATCAGTAACAATAAAAAATCCTTTAGAATGATCATAGTCTCCAGAGACTACTTCAACACCGCTCTTGAATGATAGCATGCTACGTACAGCAGACAGTTCAGTGTAGTAAAAAATTAAAGTAAAGTATCCATATAATTACATTTTATACATTTTATTTTGAATTGTTAAATTAAAATAATACTCTACGTTTATTTCATTAATGACCCTCTTTTATTAAGATGTTTCGTAGACGTATTAAAATAAATTCTGTTTTTTTTTTTTTTGCAAATTATGTTCATAATAATAAAAAAAGGCCTTTTATCGTAAACCATGTTTCTGAACCATTGCGGATAAATTTAAATAAAAGTTAAAAATAAATAAATCTGCTGAAATGTCAATGTTGGATTTTATGTAATAAACTAAATTATTACCTTGCGAAGCATTTCCTCAAGAGACTCCATGTTAACAGTTGACTCGTTTTCTGCTTGAACGGGTTGAACCATTTGTAAGTATTTCTGCTCGGGATTTACCCGCGCGTAATATGCCGAATTATTGATTGGAATACACAAACTATATACAAATATAGGGTGTTAAACTAATACATAAATCTTATTTCATGTGTGTGGATGAATGAACAAATTTATAAATTTCACCAGGTAGCATCAGTTAATCAATCTTTAAATTAATGAATAAACTACACCCATCTACTTTATGCTTCATGTAATATTTATCAAAGTCTACTGTGAACATTGGCATTTGCAACTATTTGTTATTTAAATAACTCCGATTCATTCACAAATATCAAGATTACTTATAACTTTATACCCTTTGTAATAATAGTGACTAATAACGCTAAAATTTCAATATCCATCATTAATCTAATTAAAGTTTGGACGAAACAAACTTTCCGTTTGATGTAATTTACAAGTAAACTCAAAACATCTCACTGACATCAAAAGGAATTTAGTGAACCAATTTTTGCAGACGTATTCAATTACTCTGCTTTAAGTAATATTATATTCATTGCATTTTTAATATAAAATTAAAAAAAGTACTTGCATAATTATATGCCTTGTGCAAATGAAATTTAAAAAATCATATAATTTTTCTGAAATTTTATTTAATGATTTGAAAACAAAAATAATGACGAGGAAAAGCTATCAAATCATTCAAATTTGTATTCTTCTAATTATTGCAAATGTGAGTATAAAAATAATTAACGAATAAAATAAAAAATTCCTAAAGCTTTAAGATATCTTATTTTTTCTTAATTTTTCGAAAATAATCTACGAAATATGATAAATCTATTATGACCCATGTTTTTTTCGTTTAAGAAGTTTGATAACTAATTGAAACACTATTTTTGAGTAAAATTGAGAACTTATTGAGTCACTACTCAGTTTCTATAATATTCTTCAATTTAAGTATTAGGATTTCAAAAATGAAGACTTTAATAAAAGAAATAAGATCTTTGAAGATGTGACAAAAAAATTACATCAACATTGAATTTTATTGGAAGTAAATTTATTTATCATTAAGTAGCTGTTTATTTGTGTATTATGAATAATTATAAGTAGTGATTTGATAAAATATTTTCTCAGTTGGAGATGCGAGAAGAAATCTGTTGAAAATGATTAAAGTTAAAAAAAAATGATGGAATTGCGTGTCTTTCGTCGATAAATAAAATGATAGTGAAGCAAAGAAAGAGAAAGAGGAAGACAGATGGCCAAAAAATGAAAATAAAAATAAATTTATTATGAAATCACTCGAGAAATACGATGAATAGTTTGAAAATAAGAAAAAGAATGAGAGAGCATATGCGATTCATGCTTTCTATTCTTGATGATATATCTTTTACTTTAACAGAGACTATTTTAACCAATGTATAAATTATCCGTCGCCTGAGGTAACACTATTCGTCTTTTTTTTGCCATACACTATCAAATTTTCAGAGTATACTCATGAGTATGCATACTTAGAATTTTAGTTTACTTTTTTATCCAACGATAAGAGGTATCTCGCGAAATAAAATATTGTAAACCAATGAAGAATGAAAAAAAAAGTCTTATTACAAATTGCGAAAAAGAAACTAAAGTAACATAAAATAAAAAAGTCAAGAGCTAAGCTCTATTTTAAGAGAGGGTATTTTTACAGCCGCGTTTGGTGTTAGAGTACGAAAAACAACAATAACGGCAATAGTTGTTTTGGTGAGTGTTATGTGCACTAGCAATGACAAAAAAGAAATGTGTTTCCTGCCGACGCGTCATCTTGACGAGAATGAAACTCTTTGAAAATAACAAATCTACGATCTTTATAAAAAAGATATGAAAAATTTTTGAACTTTCAAGTTCCTATATGTGTGTAGAAAGTTGGTGTAAAAATAGTATCTTCAAAGAAAGAAAAAAGTAATTAACTAAAATATATCTATTCTATAATTTATGAAAATATAAATATTTCTTACCCGGAATTATATTATATGTATTAAATCTTAATGGCTTATGACAACAAACTGGAGCATATAAAGTATAAATCATTAACCACTGAGATTGCTATATTTACTATGTACATAGAAGTGTGGATACTCTTAATGAGTCACTAGGCAGATCAACTTATGTATTTATTATTACTGTATATACTTCCCGAATGAATTCTAAAAGAGAAGCCAAGTTAGATAATTAAATCCTTTATTCTATCTTTTTTCTTCTTTTTTTTTGTTTTTATTTACTATAGAATAACTATTTTTAGAATGCAATCAGGTATCTGAATATAATTGATTTAAAAATTGCATTATGTGATATTATGCAATATAAACTGAGCAAAAATAATAAGAAAATAAATGAAAGAGATACTATTGGATGTGAATATCTGGACCAGACATTGTCTTTCATTTAGATGAATTCACTTTATTTGAAATTCGTTAACAGTTATGTCACAGTGACAACAAAGTAACGAGATGAATTGGTGAAGGTCATTTGAACTTGTAACAATTAAAGTTCTATAAAAGCAAAAGATAAAAAAATCGAGCGAGAATATAGGAATTGAAGAGAAAGCCGTTAATGAACGATGACAAGTGCGATTGATACTAGAATGAATAGAGCCCCCTTCAAACATGACATCAATCTGAATATACAAGTTCATTCAATTCGATTGATCCACTCTGTACCTATGAATCATTATTTAGAACATGCTGTCATATACACCTGTGCCTATTATTTACAGTACCTTGAATTCTGTATTGCTATTCATGTATTGCAGTAGTCACAATCAATAAATAAATTGAACGCGCTCATTATTAAATCATTTATATTATTTTTTGTATTATGTTTATAATATCAAGGTGTTGTTTGATTGACATAGTTTTTGATGAAATATTTTTGTATTTATGTGAAATGTTAAATAAATTAATAAGTAAATAAATAATTCAAGTTTCTGCAATAAGCAAGACAATACTTTATAGATAATATTTAAATAAAAATTACAAAATAAAATATTTTTTATGCATTATAATAAAAATATAGTTAAAAATTATAAATATAATTTAATTCAAGACGAAAAGGATTGCATATTTTATCTGCGATTGTGAATGATGAGTGTCACATCACAATATTTGTGTCTCTTTAGTTTATTTTAATAGTTTTTTTTTAGTTTACAGGGTACGAAACTAAGCGTGAAACCGCGACAAAAATAAAGACACTTCACTGAATATCGCGGTACGAAGTACTGGAGTTTCGGCGCGTGTCACTCGTGGATTTCTCAAGTCTAGACGATGTTACGCGCGCGCGCAAGTCACGAACGAAAATACGCGCCCCCGCGTTAACTCCGTGCGCATAAACGCAGATACACATTTATATTCACATAGATTTTTATTTAAATAATGCAGAAAAATACATTGTATTTTTCTATATTTTTAATAAAAAGAAAGTTTTATTTTCTTCATAGAGATATACCTCTTTTTTTTTCTTGAATTCAAAATATGTATAGACTTTCGAAATTAAAATTAGTTGATTAACTTATATCGAACTTTAAGCGACTCAATTAACAGCAATGAATTATTTAAAACTTGTTCGCAATTAAACCAGTCTATTGTAAATTTTTGCAGACAGAAATGAAATTAAACTGAATAAAATTAAAAAAAAAAAAAAAAAGGCCATTCGGCAGCTAATGTGGAAGTAGATTTCTCATCATTCTTAAAAACCAGTAAAATCTTCGAAACGACTGCAACAGCAAAATTTTATCAAAAATATGGAAAATTTTCATCCTAGAAATTTTTAAAGAAATGAAAATTAAAGCTTATTTCGTAATCTTTTACATCCATATTACGAAAATTAAATAAGTAATTGCGTTCAAAAATTAAAATGCTTAATTTCACTACATCGTATTATGAAAATTCCTTTCTTGTAACAGTTATACGTATGTGGGAGGAACTACCGACAGACATTGTAAATTCTCATAGTCTTGAAGTTTTCAAAAATAAACTTTTCGATCACTTGTTTAATTTGGACATTTAATGAGCTTTTGTATAAATTCTTAGTTAAATCGCGTTAATTTAAACTATTTTTGTAAAATAGTAGGTCTTGTATTTTAGTTTTAATTATTTTATAAGATACTATAATTGTTTATCTCTATTATCATCTCATCTATATTGTTGTCTTTCATTGTAGTACATCGTACTTAATTATAATTTCTAATGTATTGAACAATTGTACTCTGAAATTTTTTCTTATGTTTTTTGTACTTGAAAATTGCCATCTGGCCGTTAGGCTTTAGCATAAATAAAGCGAATCTAATCTAATCTAAAAGTTATTTGGAAAAAAAAGCAGTAAAAGTATAAAATTTCGAATTTTGGAAAGTTTCTATTCAAATTGCTGCCGTTTCTAAACTAACCGATTAATTTTGCTCATATTTGAACTTGCTTTTGATAATCGTCTGAGGAATATAGATGTCAAGTTTTATTAAGATCCGTTAAGAATTGTAGGACCTAGGCTGAAAACATGCCGCGTTATTTCTCATTATCTTCAGAGAAATAATGAAACTTTTCTATTTTTAGGAGAAACTGTACTTATTCCTCATTAAACGAATTCTAACAAATAATTCATACTTAAACATTCAAAAAAATTCAATGAGAGTATGTTTTCTAAATTTTTTAAAATAAAAGTTATCCAAAAAATTTTTGTCAATAAAAAACTATGACATGAAATACATTACTTTTTTAGCTTTAGTTAATTAGACGAAATGAAATTCATATATGATTAATTAAAAAACCATACATGTAAGCAAAAAATGAAATCAGTCGTATTGATAAATAATAATGAATATTTATGGATGAAATAGTTTATTGTAATTAATAATGTTATCGAAACAATTAATTGAGAGTTTAAATAAATTCATTGATTATTATCGACACAAAATTAAATTTATTCTAGCAGTATATGCTCAACACAACTATACTGGTAAACCAAAGCCCTTTACAATATATACACTGGCGTTCAGCGAGTTTAATTAATTCGACAGGTTGATTAACTTGCCAACAGTTCGTTACGTCGAAACAAAATTCAAACCACTGCAACGGGAGCTTTGATTACCAGAATTTTCAACACAATATCAATTATTGTATTGTTTTCAATATTTATTAAATTCAGAGTTTAATTCTTTTCAAGCGGATAATAGAAAAACTTTATGCACGTGGAGCTATATATACCATACTAAAAACTGACTAAATTTTCACTTAAAATTTTTATCGATCTCAATTTAACAATAAAAAGAAGCTATTACTGACATCCAATTTCACGAACAAGCCGTTTTTAATGGATGTGAATTTTCTTATTGCTTTTCCGTGTAATTTTAGACTTTTATAATGATTTCTCTTTCTGTATAAAAACATTACGGTATATTGCACCTACAATTTTTTTTTTTTTTGAAAGAATTTTTATATTTTAATTCCAAATTCTTTTATCAAATGAAGTTCTAGTTGTTTGATTAAATTCAAGGCTTTAAGAACTAAAAAAAAATCTATTAAATTTTAATAAAGTATGGAAGATATGAACTAGAACCTATCCATTATAATACATATACTTCTTATTTTACGAACGGCATCAAAGTTATTAAACTACTGATTACAATATAGAATCTGTAATAATAACACACTTTGCCGAAAATATATTCTAAAAGTTTATAATCAAAGAAAGTAGAATCACTTTTTATACTTCATACTTTGTGGAAAAGGTATTAAAAGTCATATAACTTTGACTTGCATATTTTTTGCAACAAAAGTTCCTTTTTTTTTTCTTTTCTTTGTAGAGCTAACACATGAAAAATTTTTTATAACTATCTGCATTACATATATACACAATTATTGCAAGACTTACTGTAAAGAGTTTTTTTTTAACGGTGGCCGATTTCTTTTCAAAATGTGGACACATATAACAAGGACCGTTAACAATAATGAAAAAGTTCTTTTTAAATATAAATATTCATAATATATGTATATATATTACACATATATATAAACAAGTACATGGCTACTGGTTTCTACTCACCAGTTTTACCTCTTTGCTCTCATGATAAATTGCACCCTGGGGTTATATTGTAGCTTTTCTATGTTTTTGCTACTTTCAACTCTTTTGCTTTCTCTGTTTAACTACCGTGAAACTAAAGTTATTTTATTTTTATTACTTAGTAAAATAGACTTTGCATTCTTGCGTATTGTCTAAGTAGCTAACATTTTTAACCCGATAGATATTACAGGGTTTTAAAAATAAGAAAAAAACAAACAATAGTCACGATAACTTGAAATTTCTATTATCTTCTTGTAATTTTCTTATTGATAACTAACAAATTCCCGACAATCTTAGATTGATAAAATGTGAACATAAAAATTTAGTTTGAAGTAGCAAACATTTTTTTTATTAGTTTTTTACATGAGGGATTAAGATGAATTATGTATCATCAGCAGAATGCTGTTACGCCCATCGACCATATTATTTTATTATCCCTAAAATAAAAATAGTTAGAGAATAATGTCAAGTAGAGATAGTTGTTTTTATTTCTGTAATCCCTTCGAGTCATAAAAAAATTAAGAAGCTTTTTATCTATTAGAAGATATTCCGGTAAAAATTTTCAAACATTGATTCTAAATTTAGGACAGGGCCTTGAATTTTTTCATAACATCGTCATACTCTCTTTTTTATAGGAAAAAATTAGTTATTAGAAATTTATTTAGATATAGATGGTGTGGAGGTGGAGAAAATTGAAAAACTTTGCTTAACACAGAATGGGTTCTTATTAATTATTATAATTAAGCTACAAAATCACTGATTATCGACAAGTACTTTCATTCTATTCCTAACAGATATTTAACCGTTATATAAATATCATCAGATCACTCAGAAATAGAGTCAATGTTACAGTTATTATTAACATGTTGTGTCTGGTTGAAATTCATTATTCTTGTCACTTAAAAATATGCTTAGTACATACAATAACAACATAAATGTTACAATTCATCATCTGATTCAAACTTCAAAAAATCTTTCGACAATGCTTTCTCTGAACGACTATAGACAAATTTCTTTGCCTGTTAATGTAAAAAATTTTATTCACCATGAATTTTCGATGAAATTCAGATTTTGAAATAAATTACTTTCATAATAAATTTAGCTTAAATGCATCTTGAATTTTATATAATAAAGAAAGAAATACCAAAAATCTAATTTAATGATTTTTTTTTCATTGAGTTTCATGATCAACCCATTACAAGTTTATCATGAAATTTATCTAAAAACCATCTCAAATTTATGATTCTCCATGAATTTCAAAGTTATAGTTAAAATTTTTTCTAGACATACTCTAATAGATAATGTAATTTAACTAAAAATAATTAGAATGACTACTATTAGTTCAGCGTAAATTGACAAAAATTTTGTTGTTGTCAACTTCAAAGAATTTTTTAATTGTTAAAAAAAATGAGTTTCATGGTTAACTTGGTAAAAGTTTACCATGTAATTTATTTAAAAACGATCTTTAATTTATGATGAATTTGAATAATAAATTTTTGATACAAGATCATATATTTTTACTAAGAAATTCTTATTTGAAAATATGTGTTGAGAGTTTTGCTTGTAAAAAAATTGCATATGACCTAAATTTAGTATATGATGCAAAAAAATCATTTAATTAGACTCTTGGTTTCTTTTTTCTTAATTTTCATACAAAATTTATGAATTTATGCTGAAATTATTATGAAAGAGATATTTGTTTCAAAATTTGAATTTCATCTGAAACTTTGTGAACCAAACTTTTTTTTTGCAGAGATTCGGTTTACAAAAAATTCTATTATTTTTCTGACGTATATTCTATTTGTTTATGTTACTTATCTATTTTACATAGTATTATATTGTTTGGCACCAGTACTCTGTGCTGTTGTCTGACACTGTAGAAAAAATATTTATTACTTATAGCAGAGAAACCGGTATACATCAATACGTACAGATAAGTATAGATGAGCAAAGTAAGAGGATTTTTTTCTTTGGTATCCTTTATTCTGTCCAACTGACGAGCCACACGTAGCCAGCTACTTCACACCAAAGAAAGTGCTCCGATAAATAGTCAATACATTCTAAACTATTTTCGTTGCTACACATTTTCTTTTCTCATTTTCTTCTTGTTCTTCTTAGGTTACTATCTTATTTTCTTTGTGTCTTTGTACTCTGAACGTGCAACGAAAATGTGCTGAAACGGCAAGCTTACATCAGGAAAATGTATAGCTTATCTCTAGATAATTCAGCTTATCCGATAATAAGCAAAATAACAATTCACTTTCACAGAGTTGATTTTATTTAAATGAATTCTTATTGATTATATATCTCTTATAGCTTCGAATACGGTTCAATTATTTAAATCAAGTGATAAATTATCTGTAATTTCGATTATATATTGTGCGTTTCATTGACAGTGAGCCTTTTTTTATGTAAATGTACTTCTACTTAAAAAAAAAAAAAAACAAAAAAGTACAGAGTTAATACACATCTGAGTGTGTTCTTAGAGCTTCTTCTGCTTAAAAAACGATTAAAGCCGCGCTTTAAAGTACTTCTACTTCTTCAGTCAAGTATTCAAAAGTACTTGCCCATGTCCGAACTCGTTAATTTGAAGTGTCCAATCTCAGTAGCTTCTTATGTACGTGAATATACATGTATACATAAGAAAGGTGAACGAATCTCTTTTAATGTAATTGCATTTTAAGACAAACGAGGCGAGGAAGCCTTCAGTAACAATAATGGTCTTGTCGTTTAAAAAAGATCTAGATAAACCGAAAAAAAGGTTTCCGAGTACTCAATTAACTTTTATTCAATTGATATTGATAAAAATTTAGGTCTACATTAATGAGATTTTCATTCAAACGTTTTATATAATTAATAAAGATTGTAAAGACTTCAATTGCTCAAATGAACTATTTAACGCTCAACTCATTTAATTTTTTTTTAACTTAATAGTGAAATTTACATATAAATTAAGATCCCACACAATTTTTGAATTAATTTTAATTTTTAATTGCGAGTGTTGCGTAAATAGTTGATTTAAAAAAACCATCCTCATATATTTTTTCAGAAAATCGAAATCAAACTGGAAGATAAGTCAGATCTGTCAAATAGTTTCCAAATGAGAGCCATTCAAAACTTACGAAAAACCCTACCTCTGTCGATTCTTCTTGAAATATCTTTTGAATGCAACAACTGAATTGAATTTATTTAAATTATATCTAAAATCTTTTAAAATGAGCTTCGATTCTCATGACTTTTTATTCTTCTAGACCAAAAATTACATACACATTTATGACTATTCGATAAAATTTTACTGTTTCATTCGTTTTTACGATCCTGAAAATTTTTAGCAGCTTTGAGAAATCTTCTTTCATTCCGGCTGCCGAATGGCCTTTTTTTTTTTACAAATGCTCTATCTTTACAACAACTTATCGTAACGAAAAAAATAATATTACATAGCGAACGATGAAGCAAAAAAATTTCCGACAAGGGCTAGCTAGTTTGGTATACACTTCGTACTAAAACTTAGAGTTTTGATGTTTTATATTCAGTACAAATGAAACGATTAAAAATCGATATCAGAGCTTTCAGTTTTTTAATTTTATTTTGAAGCTTATAGTAAATAAAAAATCATTTAAATAGGGCTAAAATCATTTGAACTTCATTCTACAAAGAAAATTTGAATAATTTCATTATTTTTCTTTTTTTAAGTTTTGGTTCTAACATCGAATATATCGATTTGAGTAGATAATTTACAATTCTGTAATAATAAATTTTTTGTTAAGCAATACACTAACAAACCATAAAAAAACTTCAATTGAAAGTTCTATATATATTGAAACTATCTACATAAAAAAAGTTGACCAATGGAAATATTTTCACAATGAAAAAATTTTTTTGCTACATACCTCGAGTGATTGAATTCTTTATGCAGTTACATCATAGTACTAACGAGATATCTTTCATTCCGAAAACGAATGATAATAAAAACAATTCATATTCATTTGAATAAAACAATATTTCGAACATCCTATTGCCAAAGTAAATAATACAAAATTTTCCAATTTTTTGTTTTTAAAACCATAGAATAAAATTTCACTTTACTTTCATAATTTAAAAAATGTAGAGAGATATGAAATCTTAGATAAATCTATCTCGAGTGAAGTCTTTTGATGTGTTTATCGTGGATGCCAAGTTGACAAATTTAGATTATATTGCAAAAAAAAATTTACATTCGCAATAGAATTGATAATCTAATCTATCTATGCAGTCAGATAAAAACAACTTGATCGATGATACATTCGGAAAAAAATAGTTGTAAAATGGAATTTAGAATGCAATTTTATTGACTTTATAAAATAAAAACAAAAACTAGAATAGTATAGTTACTTAGAAGGACCATCTATTTAATTGTCTCTGTCATGAATCGATACAAAGGACACGGCTTTGTAGGATCAATGTAAGAGCTAAATACTACTAGACAGATATTTTATGTCTCTGTTGTAACATATATATGCATCATATACACATATGTATATAAATATGTATACATATATATGTGTAGTTGGCTGATGCGGCTAACCACTTTGTAGTAGTGCGGAAGTTTCACCGACGCCGAGGCGTCACGGCGCCACTTTTTCGTCTTCCGAATAGAATATTGTCGCGTTACATCTTTCTTCCCTTTCATTTCTTTTACTTTTCTTGAGATCTTGAGACACCGGCGTCGGAAAGCTTGGTCATTTGTATTTGTGTATAAATAAAGAAGATATATGAGAAAATTTATTACTGCGGAATATCTAAATTTTTTTCTAATATCTAATATTAAAATAAATTTAATCGGTCACATCAAATAAAATGGATCTCCTTTGTATTCAACTAGAACTGGTGTATGATAAATTATATTATTCCGCCATTACTTAAGGGAGGAATCATATTTAACATTAAATTTTCTCCGTATTTGTAGTAGTTGACATTTATAAAGTGACGTAAATCGAAACAAACAATTGTAAACTAAGAGACAAACACGCAAATCATCATGTAAATTATAATGATAATGAGTATACAAGTTATTGAGAGACAAATCAAGATAATGAGGTATATTTTACGGTAATGTAATAGGTAACCGAATGATATTACTCCCCAGGGTTTTCTCTTTATTCATTCTGCAACATATACTATCATTTTCGTAAATACTTAATGTAAGTCATACATTTTACGAAATGTACAAACGAAATTTATTAGCAACATTCATTCTTTTATCGATAATTCTAACAATAATTAGATTACATTCATTTTTATTCAATTTTTATAAAAAATTTCATTTAAAAACTTTTTATATTTATTGCCATATTTCAATAGTGATTTATTTTTCTTTCTTAAAAAAACAGATGAAAAATTTAGCGTTTTTTATTAACAATTTTATTTACTTAATTCAAAATTTTAAATGAAACTTTTACTTTTGTTTCCGCTTGACTTTAAGCAGTAACGGTACAAACTTTATAGACAAACAAATTAGAATTTCCAACGAAGATTAAGATAAAGCTGGTTGAGTTAAAGCACTTGTTTTATATAAACGTATAATATAATAGAGTAAAGAAGGGAGATGCCTACCACCAAAGCAAAACGGCTGCCTTAAATTTTTCGACATTAAAACTGTTGAAATATTAAAAAATTTTTAATGGAAATTTTTCTTTCATTGAAAGAAAAAAAAAACGTTTGATTTATTATCATTCTTTGACTCAAAAAATAGCCGAGAAATTCAGAATTATATTTTTTTCATCAATGATTTATTTATATGATAAAAATTATTAGCGATAATAACATTTCGAGTAAAAATAATCATTATTTGTTAATATTCCAATTGATTCATTAACTATGTAACTATGTAACAGAATTTTAAATCTCGCTCATAAACTATTAAAAATTTTTTTAAAATAGTTTAAAATAATTTGGTTAGTATAAAAAGACAATAATTGTCTGTTATAAGCTAAATAAATTTATATCAAATCTAAAAATAAGAGCGGTTATTTTAACGTGCTTTATCTCATTTTAATCCATAGCCAATGTCAATTTATTCAACGTGACTACGCATATAATTATTTAGTCTCAAGGATCGAAATATATCATAATCAACTATAAATTATTTCTCAGTATACTTTAGTCTTCTTATCATTTATTCTATAATAATATATAACCGAAATTCATAAAAAAAATAAATAAATGGGATCGAAGACAAAAGTTTTTGAATTAATAAATTGTTGGAATACGGTCAGTCAACAATGAAAATGTATAGTAATCCCGATGAGAGACAGGCTCAAATGTTACCGTTCATTGCATTGTCACGGATCAAATATCTCAGTGATAGCTCCCAAAGGAAGCTTAAAAAAACATAAAAAAAAAAAAAAGCATATCAGGGTGAGTAAAAGCACTCACGTCAAGATAACCAGGTGTATGTTTTGAACAGCAAATAGGTAAAAAACAAAATAGATTCACTTAACGAAAAAAACGTACTTTCATTATTACGATAAAAAATGTTGTTTATGAAAATATGCATTTACTTCTAAAAAATAAAAAACGAAACTTTTTTTATTTTTAATCGGATGAAAAGTGTAATATTTTTAAATTCCAGCGATGATAAATTATTCACGAGTATAAAAAATTTGCTTGCAAAATTAAAGTTTGAGTTGAATGGGTTGACGGAGGATACTTAATATACTACATACGTCAAGATGGCATTGACCACTCAGCTTAATAATATTATCTAAGCTGTCAATTTAACTTTTTATGTGCTAATTGCTAAAATTAATATTATTAGCTATCATAGGAACCCAAAAATTTAAAACAATGCTAACTTTTTCATGACGTGATCAAAACTCATAAAACGAAGTAGGAATTTAGTTGCTAATTAGTTGCTCGCGTAAATACCAAATGAATTTCCACAGAACTCAAAAAACTTTTTAATTCAGTCTCATGCAGGTTTTTGTATAACATAACACACTGGAATAGAGTTCTAAATCACACTTGACATTTTAAATAGCTACTTATAATTAATTGCTTTCGGAAAAACCGATTGTAATTCCGCATTAATTTCAGTAACTAATTAGCACAGAAAGAGTCCTAAATTGATAGCTAAAAATAATAAGATTGGGCCGAGTTGTCAAGGGCAACTCCTCGTAAGTTAATATCTTCAATATTTGAAAAAACCATTTAAACTTTTAAGAGTAGCTACTCAACTCATTTAAAAATTTCTTTATGAATTAAAAATGTTTTTAATTTATTTTCTCCGATAGACTTACCTTTTGCCGTAGCATATCACGTACTCTGGTTGCTTGACTTCTGCTTCGATGAAGTTCAATCTGTAACTCTAAACATCTCTCTTGCCAATTGAGATTTTCTACGGTAGCAGAAAAACCAGCATCAAAACTTTTCGAAGACGAGTAAGCAGTATTTCTACCATCAAATCGTTCTCTCGGTTCGTCACTAGCAGAGGTTGCCGGTGACATTGATGAATTGAAGGTAACATCACGATCAATTGATGCTCTACGAAATTGCTGTTGTTTACTACCACCAAATGCCGACAATATCCTGTCGACATTTGAACTCAATGAGGAACCACCACCCTCGCCACCGATATTTTCAAATAAAGGTGAAGATGCATCTGACGATGAATCATTTTCAAAATTATCATACGTGCTAAAATTATCCGATTTATTTTCGTATAAATTTCTTTTATCAGCATATTCCACGCAGCCACTTGATTCAGAGCTGAAGCTAAAAGGCGGTGGCATTACACCGTGATAATGAGACTTATTGTCTTTAGATCTGAGCTCAATATACCCAATATTACTTTTATTATTATCAGTAAAGGATTTATCTCTACGTCCATGGTGTGAATTATCACATGGTACATTGACATAAGTTGACGTCAAGCTTCTAGAATGTACAGGTGAATCATTTAATTGCTGGGATCTATTAGACGGTAATATAGATACTTGACGGGTTGTACTACCACTTCGTTGTCTTGATAATAATCGTGTATTTTCGTGGGTAAGGTTATCTGGTGTTGTATTATTTCCTCGAGACTTATTAGCCTCAAAAACACTGGCATTTTCATAAGTTCTATTGTTTAAACCCAAACGTGGACTGCAAGGAGCTGAAGAACTAGAACCGAAATCGGAGGCGAGTCGGGCGATTGGATCGAAGATCTGCGAAAGTCGGCGACCTGCCGAAGAACCTCGTATGTCATCCATCACCCTCCTCCTCGTTGTCACGCACACACGCGTGCATATATACACGCATACATGCACTTACATTAACGATATTTCCTTAAGTGTTTACGTTGGCATTTCTCCGATTACTTAGATGGTTTCTAAAAACTTCAGTGTCTTCCGTCAAGAAATCACCGAGTTTCACGATAGATCAATATCATATTCATTGATTCTATATTTATTCTTATTATGCTTGATAATTTCATTGTATTTTTTTTTTTTATTCGCTGTTAGACTCGATTTTTATTTAATTTTCATTATCACTTGAATGGTTGGAATCTGAAATTTAAAGAAAAAAAAATGTTAATTAAATATCCAATAATTATTTACTATTTATTCAATTCATTCGAGAATATTTCATATAAACTGTAGTAGAATTTATTTTTATTATCAACTTTCTCAAATGTCTCTTTTAAATAGCCAACAGCTTCTTTAATTTCGTTATCAAATTTATGACGGTCATACAAATAATCAGTTAGTAATATCGGTATTGTTAAACATATAAATTGAATATCTTTATCAAAGGGCATTTTAACTGATTCATCTAAATTATGGATAATAGAGTTTATCGCATTATGACAAGTGGATAATTTATTTAAATTGTTGTATCCCATGTATTCATACATTGCTAATAAAATTAGCGAGCGAAAAAGAGCATTATCCAAATTGGATTTTTCTGGTATATTTATATTATTTTGCTGCACAATTATTTTATTAATCTTTTTTATAATATTCATCAATGAATTCATATAAAATTTTCTTTTCTTCTGTGAAGTTAAATGCATTTGTAATATTTTAATCCCGAAATTACACAAGTCTTTAAAATTACTAGTATCATTATTTTCCTCCATTACATTAACTATATCTTGGACGTAATCATCAGGATAAGATAAGTGTATTTCATAATTGTTATCGCTTAAAAGATATTGAATATTTTGTTTCATTGTATTTTTAATAATGTTTTTAAAATTATCATTGAATTTCCCAACAACTGGATTATTGCTAGTATCAAGGTTATTTAAATTTACTAATTGCTCACTCAGTAATTCTATTGGTACGGGCTCTCTAGAAATAGATGGTATTGGAACAAGAACTTCGTTATGTTCCTGAGTTTCCCAATCATCATTTGATGTAGAGGCATGTTTTAGATTTTGTACGATTACAACTTCTTCATCTGAATAATCATTATTTGAACTAGGTTCTAAATAAATTGAATTTTGTTGTAGTGGTATATCAGAATTTTTGGTTCTATAGTAGTTTATGAAAAACGATGTTGGAAAAGTTACTATTATAGCAAATATAACAGTCATTATAAACATAAGTAGATAAAGAATATACATATTTATGGTTTATAAAATTTATAGGTGGATATTAAGAAGAACTTAACTGATCTTGCTTCTAATATAAAGAAACATATTTGAAAATATTTTTCTTTTATCTCAACTAAAAATATAAAAATTGTAAAGAAAAAAAAAAAAATATTATTCAAAGCTAGAAAATTTGAGAATTTTGAAAATTTTATAACTCTATATTTTATAAATTAAAAATTTTATGTTGATTACCAACGAAATAAGTACTTTGTTTAAAATTTACAATAAAAAATAATAACTATTCAGTCTTATGTAATAAAGATTCAACAACGATAAAAGTATATGAGTAAGTTCTATAAATAATGCATTTAATAAAGAAAAATTTTGATACTAAAATCAGATCATAAAGAAAAAAGTAATAAAATAAGTTGTCAATAACTTAAAAAAAAAAAAAAAAAAAAAAAAAAAAGATAATTAAGATTATATATTCATAGGTAGTCATTTGCATTGAATTTTTTCTCATCATCTCAAATAGTCTACTCTATTAAAAAGCGATACGTGCAACCTCGTAATATATATTTACATGTGTAATAGTCTGACGTGAGCTCGTTATGATCATAAATAGATTTAAAACTAACTTTGAAAATTACCATACAAAATTGCTAAAAATTAAACAATATATTTGTAAATTTTTTTACTTTTCTATGATTTCTTTTAAAAGGTCATCTTCATAACATGACTTATAAAAGAATTTTATTCATAAATGATAAAAAAAATAAAAATTTATCAATATACAAAATCTTTTTGATATTTTATATGAATAATATCGAGTGTATTTTCTTTCGCCGTGAACTTAGCTCATGTTTACGATTCTCAGTCATCTCTATCATGTATTATTTATATTTTACCAGATCCTTGGGCTAATGTATGCCTTTTCTTCCAGTCAATTTTACGCAAAATTTATGTGTCCCCAAGGGGCCAGGTTAGTAGAGACCAACCGAAAGAGTATTACTGCGAGTGGAGGATTATTTATTCTGGAGTGTTCGGTGATATAAAAGTAGAAAACAACGAGGAGCTTTTTATTCTATTAAAATCTCATGATAAATTTAATATTATTGAATCTCAACAATCACAGTTTAAATATACATAAACCTTTTTTAATTTCATTCCATTCAAATACTTTTTTTTGTATTTTCATTCATTGAAATTTATCAATAGGAAAGAAAAGTTTATTGAAATTTTATATTTATCACCTGATACAAAATAAATTTAACCCGACTTCGATAAATATTATTATAAATTTATAATGTATCCTTACAAATATTTGGTAATATTGATTTAATTACCGAGTTATTTTTATTTAATGTATTCAAGAAGTCATAATGACCATGCGGATGTCATCGTTTTGTCTGTAACGCCAACGCACATACAACACGCATTTGCTATAATGATAAATTATTTCTATCGTAATATAAATTGACTGATTAAATTCAACTAACGTAATTAATTATTAACGCTATAATTAGCTAAGAAAAAGATAAATAAACTACATAAAACATACAATACCGATTCAAGAATTAATAAAACATATATCTATGTGCCGGAAAAAAATATCTATCAAAATTTTTCTTTAGTAATTAATAATTACAAAAGTTACTAATTATATACTTGAAATGTACGCAGCTTACTCTTTATTAAAAAAAAAATCCATCAACTATACGCAATTCTATTTCCAAGACTTGTTCTCACTCAATATAAGACTTACCAGGCTTATATTATTACTAAACATTCTTATAACTCATTAAAGTAAATACTAAAAAAATAGTATAAAGTACTAATAAAATCAGCAGGTGAGTAAACTTCCTGTGCATAAGAATAATTTTCATATGGTACAAAGTGTAATCTCCAGTTTCCGAAACACTGTGACGTATAAACAACAATTTTTTTGTTGTTGATATAATTTAAACAGGAGTGAATTTTGACAGATATAAAATAAAAAGTTGCCTAGAAACAAATCATCTTAAAAAAATAATTACATTAGATTAATTAAAAAATACATATTATGAATTTTAATAAAAAATGAAAATAACTCACCTGTTATTCGGATAAATCTAAAACTCCATGCTTAGTTATGTTACACGCACAATCGTTATCGTTCGTTCACCCTTTACTTTTTATATGTACAATATTATTATAAATATACTAGAATAGCTATTATTACAATGACAATATAAACATAAAAATTAATAAATGAATTGTATAAATACTAGTGTAAAAAGTTTAAAAATGAACACACTTTTATTCACCGACCGAAACCGAGCAAGACGAAATCGTGAAATTATTCTAAAAATATGTATGTACGACTATAATAACGAGCCAGCCTACGAGCTTCGACTGAAGCGCCAACTACTCGGACTCTCTTGTCATTCTACGTCGCCCTACATCCAATCTTATACCTATATTCGCCATTTCCCATTTCGATCTGCATAACGGGTGGCAGTCTTCATTTTCGTTTTGCCATTTTAATAAAACTCTATGAAATACATATCATATCCCTTTTGAATTTGACTCCTGATATAGGTATACTAGCTGATTTTAGCATTATACACCACCCCCTGTACCTGTTTACGATCTAGTTCCTAGTACATAGGCACTACAATCGCGCGATGAACATCAAAAAAGAACTGGAGCGTCTTGAGAGATGCTTTAATTTTGTACTAGAGCTTTTTACCTGTCACTTATTCCTCGTTTTCTACTTTTATTATTCAGTTTTTTTTTTCTTTTTCCTTTACACCCTCATACACGTACTACTCCTCAACTTCAAGTATTACTCTTCGTATATTTACATTAACGCTCATTACACACTTTGTTTTTGATCTTATTTTTTTCATATACGGTATTTCGAGAAGTTATGAGTGCAAAAATATTTAACTCCTTTCTTTAGTATGAATATTTTGTAAATAAGAAATTTTTTTAAATTAAAATTTATGAGTATAAAAAAAAATAATTTTCTACTAATTTAAAATGCAAAAAGAAATGATGCATTTCTTAAAGTAATTAAGTAATAAGATGACCCAATTTTATAAATGAAGGAGATTTAAATTAAACGCAGCTTCATTAAATTAGTTTGTTTGATACGATTTCATCTTAATGAAAATATTTTTTATGTTGAATAGTAATAATTTTAATAAAAGTAAATTATACAATAAAATTTTAAATCCATATCTATACAAAATCTTTATATTACATTGTCAATCAAATAATATCAGTACAACTTGATAAAGTTTTCACCTCATCCTACTCTGAGAGTTTAATTTCCTGTGCTTTGTAACAACAAAATTTACATTGCGGGTATAATATCCGTCTAAGTTTACTACACCGTCTCAGTTCTAAACTTCATTCAGTTGTCAAAAAGAAAATATCATGAAGATTATTATCTGTGAATTTCAATAATTCAAACTAATATAAAAAGTTTCTAATAAAAATTAAAAATAAGAATAGAATAAACTTTAAAAATTTTTTATTAATAAAAATTTTATTGTTTTTATCGTAACAAATGTATTAAAAAAAAAATAATCGAAACATTGCCTACAAATATAATGTACAAATTGACGGAAATTATCAATTCCATGAGTTAAAACAATAATCTTTATCAATAAGTGTTAAAAATTTTTCAAATGCTAAAATTTGAACTAATTTGTCATTATAAGTTGGATCTAATATATCGTCTAAAGTTTTGTTGACTTTTGGTAGACGATTTTTGTACACATTAATTAAAATTTGTGCACTTTTACATTCTGAAACTCGTATATTCAATTTATTGCTAAGCCATCGTTGTAGGTTTGATGAAAAAATAGTTTCAGTGTTCCATTGATTGTGTGTTATTTCTTTTAAGTAATGACCACACAAATCGGAAATACGTAACGGCTCATACGCTTCATAATTGTAACACTTATTGAAAACCTATAATGAAATGCATATTTAAAATAACTTCTTAATTTACTAAATAATAATTAAGCTAATTTTATACTTACATCACTATCATCCATTTCAAAATCGTTCTCCGATAATGAAAGACTCCAAACAAAATATGCTGCAAACTTTGCGCCATCGTCTAAAATACAATTG
Source organism: Cotesia glomerata (assembly GCF_020080835.1). NCBI lineage: Eukaryota > Metazoa > Arthropoda > Insecta > Hymenoptera > Braconidae > Cotesia > Cotesia glomerata. The sequence goes on from NC_058160.1 coordinate 6,868,405, forward strand.
AAAAATTTTTCAAATAATATTTCTAGTGGTTCTTTGGAATTTTTTATAACTTTATCTGATGATTCAATCTTTGATAGGGCCAATAAAGCCATCGAACGTACTTGTGAATTATCATCTACTAATAACTTCAATAAAATGGTCCACCAGTCAAGTAAAAGTTCTGTACGGTATTTAAAAGATAGAGTCAATTATTATATTAATATAATAATTAATTTATGTATAATATTATAATACATACCTAAATATTCATTGCCTAATATCGTTGTATCAATATAAATATCGGACATTACTTTAGCAATCGCTAATCTAGAATCAAGTCCGGATGAACTAGTCCAAGAATTGTTATAAAATATTTCATACGAGTCGTAACTAAAATCTATGTTTCTTTGTACTGAAGGCTAAAATTTATGAAAAAAAAAAAATAGATTAATAATTTAATAAAGTATTATCCTTATAATTATCATTACGATAAATACCTGACTAGTGTAAAAGGCTAATGATTTGCCAAGTACTTTTCCAAACAATCTCAAAAAACTAGAACTATATGATGTATTTTTTCTAAAAGTATTTAAAACTGCTGGGCATATTACATTACAATATAAATGCTCATCAATTTTAAGGCTATTCACGTCATCATTATTGTCTAGTTGAAATAAAAAGTCCTGTATTGCATCTTGTATATCTGGATCGATTTCTTCTTTATACAATTCATCACAAGCACGATGAATCGCTAAAAAGAGTAATGGATTTTGTGTGGCCATGGAAAATTCTTCAGATTTTCGACAAACAGTTTCTATTATGTTTGTCCAAGCTAATATTTGCACTTGAATATTAGTATGGGACAATATATTACCCCACACTTTCAACCATTCATTCTTTTCTAAAGTATACTTGAGTTTTATTTTAAGTTGCCAGTTGACAAAAAATTTAACCGTAGAAAATTCAAAACTTTCTTTTCCGAGTTGGTTTTTCAATTGATTTCTACTGACATACGTTATTGATTCATGAAGTACTTGATGATATAATAAAAAAGGAAATTGTTCTTTTCTGAAAAGAAAAAAATTGTTTGAGCTTTTTTTATGAATAAAATATAAGCGAAATTCATTTCAGTTATTAAAATTAGATACCTGAAAGTTTCAGTTTATAAATACTAGAATATTATTAATAATAAACTTACTTGTATTTATAGAGATTCATAAATTCATGTAGAAGATCAATATAAGCCGCTGCTAATGGATAGCAAGCTGATCTATTATTACAACAGCTAACATTTCGAATAATCCACTTTGAATTAGAGATGAATTCGGCTAAATGTATGTTAGATAATTTACATGTTAAGAGTAAACTGCTTTTCGTAATTTCCAAAGCCTGATAATTAATAAGATAAGATTAATAAAAAAAAAAAAAAAAAAAAAAATGAGATATTAATTTATAAAAAGTTAAATGTTGAACAAACCTGAAGTATGTAGCCATGTATTGAATTCCAGCGTGATGATTTACCACTGTTTGCTTCAATGTTAATCTTTTCAAATAACTCATTAAGAAATAAACAAACAGTTCTCTCCGTAAGTAAAGGTACAACAGCTCTAGCAGCTAATTCTCGTGTTGTGTATATTCTACTTTTAGCACATGTTGAAACTAATCTTACGAATTCATCAACCTAATTTATAAAAGCAATCTGTTTAAAATAATGAACACAAAAGAAGAAATAATAACAGTTCGTTCAACTATGAAAATATATTGATCTCACCTTCCAGTCATAATTAGTGTCTAAATTCGACGTGAGATACAATCGAGATAAGAGGAGTAGAATTGATTGAATACTAGGTCGTATTGGATTACTATCATCATTGATGTATGCATTTAGTTGATTAAGCATAAATGGTAACAGTTCTGGATATTTCTCAAAAAATACTCGACCAGTCATTTTATTGTGAACTGTTAAATTTACGTGATCTTTTGTTCTTTGTACACCAAAAATTCGTGTTATTAAAGCGCTGAATAATAATGTCGCAGCATTGCGTTCCTAAAATTAAAAAATTCCGAAAATGAGCTCTATAAAAAAATAATTTGAACATTTTAAATATTATTTAAACTTACAGCCCATGTTTTTTTATCATAACTGTTTATTGCAGCAATTAATCCACTTGAAGAATAAATTTTAGACAGATCTCGTAGCTGGGCATGTTTAAATAATGCACGTAATATATTCAAAACATGCATTTTTACTTCTGTAATTGTTACATTGTCATCACAACTTCCTGAAGTAATTGCACTAGAATAATTCTTTAATTCATCTATCTTGAGATTAGAAAAAAATTTTTCTTTTTCTATAATGTCCATTGCTTTTCTAGATAATTCAAGTTCATCTTGAATTTTTGTTAAATCTAATAAAATTTTCATCAACGAGTTGAAAACTACAGCGTCTGTTTTATTTTTGATTGAAGGTTCAGAAGCAACCAGTGCTTGAACCATAAAAGGTATACCAGCACTACGCCGCGTAGCGCATAATTTTGCATTTCCCGGCGATAACCCAGTGATGGCCATTAGTAATTCATTCAACCATATTTTAGGTAACTCATTCAAATTATTCTGCTTAAGTCGCCATAATCTTGTGCAAAATTGTTCAAACCCCACGTGTGCTTGTTCAAATGCACCTCGATGCTTTGTTTCGCAAAGTAACGTAACTAAATGATCTCCAATTTCTATGATTTGTTGTTTTGGCAATAAGCCTATTATTGAGTTATCATTTTCAATCGGTGATTTCATCATTAGATAGCCAAACAATAAACTGACTTCTTTGACAGTACGCCATGAGCACAGTAGAACCATTTGTGGTGTTACTTTTATCAGATCACATTTGTCCCCATCAACACCCAAATATTTTTTATTAAGATCCATTGGAAAATGACCTTCTGGTGAAGAATTATTTACTACCGAGGAAACTGCTGTGTATAATTCCAAACTAACAGTTATTATATCACTAATTATAAATGACCAGAGTTTAATATCAACTTTTCTGAAACAAATAATTTCAATAAATTTATTACTCGAATCAATTGACATTTCAATAACAATTAATGATTATCAATGATTATAGAACTTACTTGAGATCACAGGAAGAAATTAATTTTCTTATACAAAAAATATATCCGTACAAGGAATGTTTTGCAACAGCATCAATAATATTTTCATTCGCTAATTTTGCAGAAATCTATATAAAATATAAGAGAAGTATTAATTACAAATAATTTTTATGATAAAATTGTATAAAAGTAATACATAAAATAGAAACTCACCTTAGCATGTTCAAGCAAAACCATAATTAACTGAGCTAAAGTATCATTTTCATACAGATTATTTTTCTGATAATTTTTTAATACTTCTTTAATGATTGGTGACATAAAACAAATTCTTAACATATAAGATGCTGTAATACTGTCAAGTGGTCGAATACAATCTCCCAAATTTATTGCTACGTATAACATTTCATCAACTTTCTTTGAGTTTGTCAAATTTAATGTAACCGGATCAATTTTTGACAATATTTGAAAAGTTACTTCTTTATTTGTTTCATACGTATCAAGTAATAAACATTGAAATAATTTATTTACTTGTTCAACATTCCACAATATATCGTTAAAATCGTTTTCTAAAATGTTTTGTTGCAGTTGTAATATACCCAAACTATTTTTTTTTCGTGTATGAGTTGCTCCGATCCGAGTACCACTCAAACATTCTTCGCGAACGTTAAAGAAAAATGAACGATAATAATTTATTGAATTTAATGATTCTTTAGCTAGCTCTGTATACTCTAGTTCGCGTTGTTGATACAACTCCAAATCTTCACATGCTTCTTTCTCTCGTAATTTAAATTTCTCAATTTGCATAACATTTCTTCGAAACACAGCAAGACTTTGACTCATTCGTTTAAATACCTAGTTAAAGTGAAACAAAAAAAATGAGTTATTAAATAAAAATATTTAATATAAAAGTTCAAAAAATTTGCAAGGCTATTAAGTTTCATAATTACTTTTTTGATAACGGGAACGAATTCAAATTTTTCTCCAAGATTGAATTTTATAAACTCTATTATTATATTTAATTCTTTTTCTAAAAATCGTAAAGTGCTTTTTTTAGATTCAACTAGAAGACTGAGTGTGGTGAGTCGAATCTATAAAATAATATTTAATAAATAAAATGAATATTTTAATAATTATTTAATGTTACAATTTTTATACATACTTCTTCACAACAATGTTTGATATATTCATCCAATAAATCAAAGCTTAATTCATTTCTCCATTTTATGTGTTCAGCTGATAAGTGGTCGGAATCATCTAGTTCACCATTTATTTTTTGCTTACGTAGTTCATTAAGCCTCAAAATAATTTCCTTGAATTCCATTTTAAGCAAAGATTTTTATCTTTCTATCCTGTTAAATGAAAATTATAATATAGTTATTAAATAATTCAAAATTACTTAATAATTTAAAATAATTAATGAAACATGTACTTACAAAAATTAATCAGATTATAATTTCTTTATTGATGAACAATTTTAGTATATTTATAGTTTCATATATTGAAACAATTTAAAATTATTTTTAAATAACTATGGATTTATAAATTTAAATGTACACCCAATAAAACCGGTTTTTAATTTTCAGATTGAGGTTATAATCAACATATTTGTATGTGCAAAAAAATTATAAATACAAATTATAAAAATATATATAAATACTTTATAGTTTAAAATTTATACAAATAAATATATTCATTAAAATGAGTTTTTTAAACAATTAAAATTTATACAGGAACTCATCTATTTTGAGTTTATGTTCTGTATACATATGTGCTTGTTTAGTACACTCCGGACTCCGGAATGGCTATAGACATCGTCGAGCATGATCTTAAAGTCACGGGAGCTTCTACTGAACCAGAAATTTTTCTTAAGACACGGATCCTCGTATATCAAAATTGTTGAGATGACTAACTAAAATTATTTAACAGGAAGCTCGATAAGAAAGCTTTAAAAAAGGCCAGTTACTCTAAATAATTATCTTTATTTAAATTAATATAAGTACTTAATAATACCACAGTGCTTTCCGTTAAATCATTTTCATTTTATTTAATTGTTTTTCTGAAAATCTGTAGTTTTATACGAACTCCCGCGTCTTTAATAAATTCGTGATATTATTAAATATATTAAAGTAAATAATTTTATGGGTCATAGATTACGGATATTGCAAAATACTCAATATGTAACTATTGTTGTAATTAATTATTAATTTAATTTTTTTTTTTCGGAGGTATAAATGGATTTAAATCATCATCCGACAAATTCTACGTGTTGAATAGAATAAACGAGAGATTTAAATATAAATTTACATTTATATGACAAAAACTATGATCTAATAATGAATATCAGTGAAATATAAGTATTTGAATAATAATAAAGTTAGCCGACATTTTTAATTTTTGGATTTTGCTTCAATTATTAAATTAGAGCTAAAAAATATTTTTTTTAAATTGCACTTACAGTTTTTCAAATTTTTTACAAATGTAAATTAAAAAAAATTTTTTTGTAATAACTTTTTTCAATAGAAAAAAATTATAAAAATTTTTAGATATCGGCTAACTTAATTTTCATAGTATTTGATACTTGTTCAAGTATGAAAAGAAAAAAAAAACTAAAAATTTATTGACTGTTTAATTTTACAAATGTAATTATACAAGCTGCTCAATTCAATGTCGGGATGGCATAGTTGGAGGGGGTATTAACGACAGCACGTTATGTACTATAGTAAAACTACAGAAAACTAGTAGTATTTATTCATTTAGACATGAGAACAAGTCTGTAAATTTTTCTATCGCATAAATTGAGAGACAGAAAATTAATTTTAGCTAAGGTTAAAAAAAATGGGATATTGCCACGTCGTTACTTGAAACAAAACAATGTACTCAGAAGTATTCAACTCGTGACATAAAACATATTTATCTATATGTTTTATCATGTTCTCGATGTAAAACTGTTTATTATTTGTTGGTGTATGAAAATAAAACTAATTAATTTACTTTATAAAATATTACAGCGGCTGTAAACATGTATATTTTAAATTTACGCTTTCAGAGTTTAGATTTTTAATATTACGTTAATAGAATTTAACAATCATTTAATGAGTCTAACTTGTTAAAATTGTTTTTTATACAGCAAATAAAAAAATATTTTCCGTATACTTATATATATGAACAAAAAAAAATATGTTCAAGGCCCGAATTTCCATAATTTATTCACAGTTGAAAGGAAAAATATTAGCAATTAATAATTTTCTTATTCTTTCAAAATTTTTGTAAAACCGATTTTTATTCTATTTTTAAAAAGTAAATAGCTATTATTTTTTGTTTTAGGCGTAAAAAATCCAATTTCAATTCTGTATTACATGAGTCAGACTCATGTGTAACTCCTGCCACTAGTACGACGTCAATCATTAAAAATCTGTAATTTGAATTTCATCTGTAAAAAAAGTCATTTAAAAATTATGAGTTTTTCAAAAACTATATAGTAGAAGTGATCAAATCGTTTTTTTTTTTTTTTTTTTTTTTAAATGAAATTATCAATTTCTTAACCTAAAAAATAAAAAATTCATCAATCTAATCCTCACAGTTAGTAACTACCACTTATTCATAATATGTTGTTAACGTAGCTGTAATTCAACCTATTTGCTTCAATATTAAATAAATATAATTAAAGGTAAATTAATAATGATTATGATAGTTTACAATGGAGCCGTTGGAATTGACGCGATGTGGAATTTGAGCAATCAGATTTTCTATTCTCATATCCCTACTCCGAAATACATTAAAAACTGTTGGTTGAGTCGTTAATGTATGTGATGTATATAAGGTACAACGAGTGTACATGCATATATTTACACAAACATATGTGTAGGTATACGTAGGAAAAGAAAAAAGAAAGAAGATTGTAGTAGAGTGAAGTGTAGCAAAACTCGGCAGTATAGTATAGGACTCTCTTGAACTCACTCTTACTGATACGTTCGGCTCGTACGGACGCATTGAAACAAGGGCTGGTGTCTGCCCAAGTAACCATTAATTTTACGATATATACGTTATAAAAAATAATAATAAAAGTAACAATAATAATGGTATTGTAATTTTAAATGTTTAATTAGAATATAACATTATATAATTTATTCAAAAATTACATATATTATATTTGTCATACACGGTTGGTATGCCGTATAAACGAGATAGTGCAAGTAGCATCGTTGAATTTTATACACGGGGTTAGCGCTCTAAGTCTTAAAGATGACCATAATTGTCTTTCTCATCGACACTTCTGCATCAATGAATCAGAGGGCATATTTAGGAGGACGCCCGACACTTCTTGATGTTGCTAAAAGCGCAGTTGAAACTTTTGTCAAGGTATAAAAACAACATACGTATAAATAAATGTATCCATGTAAATCTTAATATATAGATATCATAGACACATACACATGTATACATACACACATACATATGTGTATTGTATATGTGGCAATGTACACGCATATATATATATATATATATATATATATATATATATATATATATATATATATATATATATATATATATATACATATTAATGCGTAGCTATATCATGTTTATTAGTTGTGAATAACATTTAAAAAAAAAATTAACCCTGTCTATTTTTTTATGGTAAAAAGTTGATATAATATATGATGTTTTATGTTATAGGTGAGACAGAGGTCACCCGAAAGTCGGTGTGACAGATACATGCTTTTAACATTTGAAGATCCTCCACAAAATATAAAAGCAGGATGGAAAGAAAATCTTGCCACGTTTATGAATGAATTGAAAAACCTTCAGTGTGTTGGCTTGACTACTTTAGGTGCTGCTTTAAAACATGCACTTGATGTTTTAAATATTAATCGAATGCAAACAGGAATTGATACATACGGCCAAGGAAGATGTCCCTTTTATTTGGAGCCTTCTGTGATTGTATTAATTACAGATGGTGGAAAATACACGACTACTAGTGGAGTTCAACAAGATGTAATTTATCTTATAAAATTATTTATTATTTATATTAATTTAGCTCATATTAATAATAATTTTTATTTTTAGTTCACTTTACCTATGCACGCACCAATTCCCGGCTCGGAATTGACCAAAGAACCGTTTAGATGGGACCAGAGATTATTTTCATTAGTGCTTAGACTCTCGGGAACACCCGCGATTGACAGAGACACCGGCTTAGTGGCTAGTGACGCTTCACCAATTGATGCAATGTGTGAAGTTACTGGAGGTAATTATTCTTTTATAATTAAATAAAGTGTATTATATTTTTATAATGATTATTTTTAATTTTTAGGACGTTCATACTGCATAACGTCGCACAGAATGATGATGCAGTGTATTGACTCTTTAGTGCAGAAAGTACAATCGGGTGTTGTGATCAATTTCGAAAAAATAGGTCCAGATCCACCGCCTTTACCGAATGAAATTTTATCACAACAACAATTGACTCTACAACAACAACCAATGCAACCGCAGCCAGTAGTACAACCAGAAGATGAAGAAAATGATGATGAGAACTCATCAACCACAGCTAATGGAATAAAATCACAGTATTTACCTATTCCAGTAGCAGTAGGAAATACAGCTTGGCATTCGTGTCGTAGGCTCATTTATGTACCAAGACAAGCGCAAAAAGGTTTTGCCGTTGGTTTTTGGCCTATTCCCGAAAGTTTTTGGCCAGATTTAAATGCAAGTTCATTGCCACCAAGATCTGCGCATCCCAATGTTAAATTTACTTGTACTAGTCAAGAGCCAATGGTTATTGAAAATTTGCCTTTTGATAAATATGAACTCGAACCAAGTCCTTTGACCCAATATATATTAGCTAGAAAACAACCAACAACTTGCTGGCAAGTATTTGTAGCTAATTCTTATAAATCAAGTGAAGTTGGACATCCTTTTGGTTATTTGAAAGCTAGTACTAATCTCACCTGTGTTAATCTCTTTGTTATGCCTTATAATTATCCGGTATTGTTACCATTACTTGAGGAGTTATTTAAGGTGCACAGATTGAAACCAACTAATGAATGGAGGACACAATTTCAAAATTATTTAAGGACAATGCCTACTTATTATGCTGCATCTTTGAGGAGAGCTTTAACAAGGATGGGTGCGCCAGCACCTTTAGCTCAAACCCTCATTCCAGATAATTTAGACAACTCTTTGTCTTACAGCGTACTAAATTACTTGAAACGATTGAAAAATCAAGCAAAAATCGAATTTGACAGACTATGTACTGAAGTGATATCGAAACAAGCTGCTAATGCCAATGCAAATAAATTTTTAGTTAATGGAACTACGTCACCTGTTACGGAAGGAATTCGTGTGATTCCTCGAAGTCCTTTGAAAAAGGATTTAGTTTCTCATCCTTTACTTCAAGACAAATTTATAGGACTCCGTGATCAATTGAATGAATTTGGTGGTTTTGTTGTAGGTCTTGTAAGAAATCAACAACAACAACGTGGAGTTCACAGTTATAGAAATGCTTTTGATGTACCGAGAAAAAGTTTATTGGACCAAGTAGTACGGATGAGGGCCAATTTCCTTCAACCTGGATTGATGCACACTAAATTGTTAGATGACGATTATGTTCATTCGATGCCTGTTGCTCAAATGGGTAATTATCAAGAGTATCTTAAACGTATGACGCCACCGCTTCGAGAAATTGAAAGTGCACCTGTAAGGCAACATATGTTTGGCAATCCATTCAAAATTGATAAACGCATGATGGTTGATGAAGCAGATATGGATATGGTTGGAAGTCCTTCATCTTCATCAGCATCTAACTCTTCTTCACCTGGAAATCAATCTATGTTAAACTCCACATCTTCGCCATCCAATATATCCAGTAATTCTTTATCATCGGGAATTTCACCATCAACATCGAATTCAAAAAGCCTTAAACGGTCTTTGGATAATAGCAGTGTAAATAATATTAGTCCTATTCTCTCTCGACCATCGGCGAATAAAAGAAAGCCTGGGCCTATTCCAAAAGATTATATAATTCGGAGACGATCATATGTATCACCGTCACCGTCACCTTCTGCTTCGCCTTTACCTTGGACTCAAGTTGCTGAACCAAAACGATCGACTTCAACTCCAATGGATGTAAATTCACCTAACATGTCTACAATTTTAAATTCTACAAATCTACCAACTCCAACATTATCCAATTCAATTCTACCTACTAACAGTACAACCGATAAATTAACAAATGGACTTTCGGATATAACATCAACAACACTGCCTGTTTTCGAATTTTGTCCGAATGAAACATCAGAACATAATAATGAAGCACCTCCTGATTTAGTACCAGTTACACCTAATAATATTCAATTAATCAAACCAGAAATAAAAAACGAAAAAATCGAAGTCAAATTAGAGCATAATGATGTAACAACAAATAATGATGTAAATAATGATAATATTAACAGTATTATTGACATTAAACAAGAAAATCGGCTAAGTAATCACGTTGATGAAAAGCACGATGTGAAATCAGAAAAGGAAAGACCATTAACAAAAAAAGAATTAGATGATGTGCGAAAACATAATTTTTCAATTAGAGAGATTATACATAAAGAAGTAAGAAAACGAGGAACTAATTATTCTACTTTATTTTCTCATATACGTCAAGTTAAGGGAACTCTAGACATTCGAATTGCCTTTGTGCGTGATATTGTGAAAGAATCACTTCGATTTAAACGCCGAACTTTAGCAAAACTTTTAGAGGATTATTTGGGCTCTATTCAAGAAGATGGTTGGGTAACGAATTGTAAAATAAATCACAATGGTGCAAATAAGATGAACTAAATTTATTATTATTTTTTTTTAATTATCTTTCAAATGTACAGTTATATATGCGCACTCCAGAGTGATTTGTAATTTACACTGAGATTGTGTTGATAGTTGTTGACTTATTATAAAATATGTTTATTTTTTTTTTTTCTGGATATAAAAACATTTAAATTAAATTTTATGAAAGGAAGTTTGATAAGTGAGATGTTAAATATTATTGATATTGATAAAAAACATTTTTAATTACAACGGACCAAACGAGCATAATATTTTTCATCTCTTGACTTTTCTCATAAGGCAAATATTTTATTTTATTAGATAGTTAATAAATTTTATTGTTACTATTCATTTAACTCTTACCTACATAAATTTATGTATTTTACAACTATTGATGTGTAGTTACAATTATTATTTTATAAAATAAAAAATTTCCTTAGTTTAAAATAAATCTATTGATTCTTTAGAAAAAAAAATTGTTAAAAATTCCATCAATTGAATTAGGAAAAAAATCATTGTTATTTTAAATAAGTATTGTACTTTATAAATATGGTTGTTGGCGACTTATTTTGAAAGAAAATGGCAAATAAAGAAAATTGCTTTATTAATTTTTTTAATTGATAAAATAAAAAATTATGAAACAAAAGGTGATGAATGTTGTGTTAATATCATTATTGTTTGAATAATAAACTGCGTAATGTAAAGATAATATTGTGTACCTAGATAATTTGTAAATAAATATTGTATTTTTCACGAAGTTTCATTAATAACATAAGAAAAATATTATTATTGTTCTGTACATAAAATATCACTGTAAATATCATCAGAAATGTTTTAAATATAAATTTCTTATGAAGGTTTATCAAGAACGTTTATTCACATCATTAAATACTACCGTTATTATCGTCAATTTATTTTTTAAATTAAGCATATATTGTATAATTTTCTGAGTAGCTTATTAAAATTTAAGTCTTGCATAATTTTAGAGTATGAAATTTTAGTTTATTTTCACTTTTTTAAATTATGGATATCCAACAGTTTAATTTTTTTAAAATGTGATATTATTTTTAAATAATATAAAAAATATATTATTTAAAACAAAGAAAGATCATTTGCATTAGCGGTAATTTTTAATTCTATTTTTCTCAAGAGAAATATATGTATTTATGATTGAAACTATTTATTTTGTACATTGATATTATTTTATTATTATTCACATCTTTTCTAAATTATTCTCCCAAATTATATTTTAAATAATTTATATTTCCATCAACAGCTTATAATAGTAATTATAATATAAGTTTTGCATGAAAATTAATTTAGCAGATATTTAATTAATAATTTAAAAAATTTTTATAACAAATAAATTATGGCAAAAAAAATTGACATAGAAATTTAAAAAAATTAAAAATGCAATTTTTTACAAATAATTTTTTGGAACAAATTAGTTTGTTAAAAAAAAAATTTTAAATTGTCAAGTGACTGCTAACTTTAATGTCATAAGTTTTGCAATTGCAATATTTCACCCTGTACTCGATATTTTTATCGAGTGGATAAAAATTCAATTCAAAATCTGGAAATTACTGCTCACGTTAGTACTTGCAAGTAGGTGAGCGAATTTTTTCATGTAAATACGGCATAAAAATCACGTTCAAAGGATTTACTATTTCAATAAAAATGAACAATAGTTTCGACAAATGGTCACCAGTAATCCAGAAGAAGTAACCAATCAAATAACAATCACCTGCTAACTATTTTAAAAATTTTTTATTCTTATTCTTATACTTGTATAGTTATCAAAATGGCCGCAGTTTAGTTTGCAAAGGTACTACTCTCTTTGCTGTTTGCCAATGGCTCAGTAATAATTAACAAAATATTGTGCGTTTATGAGAGTGACAATATACTAATCGTATGAATATTGATTGATATACATATAAAATTAAATCGTATAATCATTTCCAAATCTGGTAAATATTTAAAGATTTATTATTTTTTTATCCTCTAGCTCTCGCAGCGGTGTTTCTCTATCATTTATCTACCTTACTCTTTTCCCGATTACTATCTTGACTCGTCTTTTCTAGTTCTCTCTCTCATACTTTACCGGACCAAGCCCATTGTCTATCGACTAATTTATTTATAGCTAATATCTTGTGAAAAATCGTTTGTCAGTTCATTATTACAAAATAGTAATTTTTGTCTAATGACACTTTAGTATGATCGCTTTACTTAACTCAATGAGAAAACCCTTTTTCATCTTCATAATTTGAACATTAACAATTTTTTAATAAACTAGTGTGTTTATATTAATTTATGTAGTTTTTAAATCTACGGATAACTATTAACAGATTTATCACAAATTGTGACTGGATTATGTTGCGGCATCATCATTCAATGCAAAATCAGTTACGAGATCAAAGCAGGTTAGAATTTATATGCAGCCTTGTTAATCATTCAAGTGAAACGATGGTAGCTATAAGTACTGCGAGTTAATAATTAAAATGAATAATTTTATAGAATGGTTGGCCCAACTCGTCAAATGTCACAAGGGAATATGATGCCGCCACATCAACCACAGCCACATATGCATTTACATCGTGGTATCCATGCTCCACAACAAATTATTTCTATTGCTGGACATCAAGCAATGCACGCACATCTTCCACATTCCGGACCTCGACAACCTCTCATTATTGGTGCAAATTCACAAAGTCCAAATGGTAAGTTGTCTTCTTTTTAGTTATTGAAAATTAACATTCTTACTTATTTTATGAACCATAAGCCTGTAGAAATTAGTTGCAGATAATGTTTGCATCTACAATATTATTTATTTGACTAATCGATGAGTTAAGCTTGAATGTTTAAATCATCTCATCATTTTTATAAATTTTATTCTCCCAGTCTTGGAAAATTAGATAAACAGTAAGTCCATACATGATAATTTATCAATTATCATAAAACGTAATCACAAAACGTGTTAAAATAATGAAAACAATTTTTCAAAGTTAAAATCATTTCGATTATTTATCTTTACAGTTAAAATACTACGTACTTTATCTAAAATGATTGGAAAAAATGTACACATTTTAATTTTACAAAGTTCTCAATTTTTCAGAATTATTATAATAATATTATATTTTTTAAATTTATCATTTAACTCTAATTTCTACTGGTTATTTATAGGTTGGCATGTGGTACTCTCATATTCATCCGTTAATTAAACGTTATCATGATTATCTAGGTTTATTTGGTGAAATTGCATCTTGTTTTGCACGCTCATTTTAATATTTTGTTGGCTAAACAGTTAAACCAGTTTATAAGCAGTGATACTGAAAAAAATTTTATAATAAATTAGTTTCCAAAAGTCCAACTAGTGTCGATTATATTTTATTATAAATTATTATTATTCAATCTTTAGACGAAATTAATGAAATCAATTTGGAAAAAAAAAGCTCAAACGTTCAATAGATTATTTTACATCTTCGATATGTTTAATTTTGTTAGGATTTCGACTCATATTAACTCTGATCTTCCTGAGTGCCTTTCTAATTGATGTGGAAGGTAAAAAACATCAACCAAATTTACCGTATAGTATTGAAAATTTGGACCTGTTGTTTGGGCCAACGGGATGCATCGAAGGTCGGTTTTATTTAATTCATTACTTCGAATCTTCATTTTCTTTAAACCAAACTAATTCTGACCTGTAATTAATATTGGGGATCAACAATTAATAATTATTCAATATTTTTAACATTTATTATGCTGCAAAATTAAAAAAAAAAAAATTATTTTTACAAATCGTTTATTTCATCGGGTAAAAGTAAAATACATATGTGTTAGACTAAGACTGGTTGATATATCATTAAAAATTTATCTTTAGTCATTATTCTCAAGTAATTTGATCATATCACTACTTTTTCATTTGAAATATCATGTTTAAAACTCTTATTCCTGTGTTTACGTTCACAAAGCTTGTTTATTTAGTACCGTTTTATTTTATTTTTTCCTTTTTAAATATTCTTTTTATCTTTGCAACTCTACTATATACAATTCTTATGACTTTTGAATGCTTTTATGAGTAACACAGTAACATTTTATGACTAATACATGATTATTATTTTTCATATTAACATTATAATCTATATAAAAATAATAATGTTTAAAAAATAAATAAATTAATTAATTAATAAATAAAATCGTTTGTGCTTAGGCACGATGGTAAGCATCAGCGTGAATAGACAGTCAGATGCAGCTGTTCCAGTCAGTCAAACGGTTGTACAGTATCAATATCAAGGTAATATGCAACAAGTAAATTCACCTCATCAACCACAACAACAGCAGCAGCCGCAACAAAAACAACAACAACAACCAAGTTCAGGTGAAAATAAATCACCAACTCGTGATGGAAGCAGAGAATCTCGAAATCACAGTCCGTCTAATCAAAATCACGCAAATGCTACAAATACAAATTTGGCAAACATGAAAGAGAAAACACCGATGTGCTTGGTAAATGAACTAGCACGATTTAATAAAATTCAACATCAATATAGACTCACTAATGAACAAGGACCAGCGCATAAAAAGAGGTTTACTGTAACCTTAAAATTAGGGGAAGAAGAATATGTTGCTGATGGTCCAAGTATTAAGAAAGCTCAACACAGTGCAGCGACAGAAGCACTCACTAAAACATTGTATATACAACCACCACCAAAACCTAGATCTATACGAATCGGCCACTCAACAAAAAGCCAAACTGGCTGTGGTAATTATACAAGTCATTTACCACCGACTGTTGAGTTAAATGCATTAGCTATGAAACGCGGTGAACCAACAACTTATACATATAAACATGCACCTTCACCACCAAATATACCTTTCAATAATCTACCAGACCCTCGGATGTTTAATCCGAATTTTCCTCGTAATATAAACCATCGTTTTTTTCACACAAAACCTGAAGGTCTTTACGTAGTCACACTTAAAGTTGGTGAGCGTGAATTTATAGGACAAGGTGTAACTGGTCAAGCAGCTCGACATGATGCAGCAAGCCGAGCTTTAGAACAATTACGGCAGCTACCATTGCCTGAAGAGATAACATCAACTACCACTAATGAAAATGGTGCGAGTCCAGGCATTGAAGATTTCAATGCTGAACTTAAAAGTCCAGTCTCTTTGGTACATGAGACAGCATTAAAGAGAGGACTATCGGTCAGCTTTGAGGTTGTATCTGAGAGTGGTAAACCACATATTCGTATATTCAAAACAAAATGCTCTGTTGGAGATACTGTTACTCATGGTGAAGGTTCTTCGAAAAAAGTATCGAAAAAACGAGCAGCCGAACTTATGCTTGAAGAATTAAAAAGACTTCCTCCTTTGCCTACAACGGTACAATGTCGGCCAATCCGTATGAAACGTAAACCTCCCGCTACTAAAAAAAAATCGCGGAACCTCATAAAAGATTATCAAGAGCCACGATCTGATTCTGAAATTGCCGATGAAGTTAATCCTATTTCGCGTCTCGTTCAAATACAACAGGCTCAAAAAAAACCAGAGCCAATTTACACGTTAATTGAAGAAAAAGGTGCACCCAGACGTCGTGAATTTCTTATGGAAGTATCTATCGGAAATATTTCGGCACGAGGAATCGGACCAAATAAAAAACTTGGTAAACGAGCTGCAGCTGAAGCACTTTTAACCAAACTTGGATACAGTAAGCCTGATGTTCAACCAATTAAATCGTCTATTAAAACAGCTGACAGTGAAAATTCAAATACTGAAAGTAAACCGAGGAAAGTAACTTTCCTTGAAGATGATAAACAACACCAAAATGAAACTCCGAGTCATCCAGTTGGCGGTACAATTGGCCGTCAATTAGTTCCAGGTTTACTTCTAGTTGATGGTGGTCAAGAAAATAAAGTTAATAGTGGTCCAAGTGTTCAAGTTGTCGCTGAAGAATTACGAGAGCAGCAGCAGAGTAATACCTCTGGTATATCTCCAAAAGAGCAGTTAAAATATTTAGCTCAACTTCTTAACTTTGATGTTGAATTCAGTGATTTTCCAAAGGTACGGTTTAATTTTTTATATTTACTTTTTGTTTAACTATAATTTATTAATCATTCACAACTAATTAACATTAAGTAAATTAAATGCAATCGTTTAAAATAACAGAATTTTCAGGGTGTATACAAGGAGTATTTATCATTGGTCTCACTCAGTACTGATCCACCTCAAGTTTGTCATGGTCATGGTCCAACGACAAGTGCAAGTAGAGATCAAGCCGCTCTTACTGCTTTACGCACTCTTAGTAAACTTGGATTAGATAGTGTTACAAATACACAAAAAAAAGAACAACCTGCCTCAAGTGAGCAGACTAAAAATCAAGCGAAGAATAATATTATTAATCAAGCGATCGATAAGTAACATTGATTGGTAAAACTGAATTACGACATATTTCATTTTTTCCAATCTAAAGGTACTTTTTGCTTTGTATATTATAGTAGAAATCCTACAAATTCGACTTGGAAAGAGAGAGAGAGAGAGGAAAATCTATTTTCGTTAGAATTTTTTTTTTACTCGTTTACTAGTACACGATCAAAATAAGACGAGATAGCTTTCCCTCTCTGCTTTTCGTAGTCAAATTTATGGAAGTTCTCTTGTATACCAGTCATAAAGCGTGTTTTTTAAACTTTTTTTTTAAGTTTTTTATGTTATTTTTTTGTTTTTATGTTTTTTTTTTGTCTTAAATACATTGAATTGCTGACATAGAAGCAAGAAACTAACAGTAGTAATGATCGCTTGAAACCATTATCGAATCGCGTTTATAATTTACTCGCAGTATTATTGCCCTTGCGGAATACACTTTTAACGAAAATAATTTGAGAATTTCTTTTTATTATTATGATTACTATTTACTGTGGTTAGTTTTTTTTTTCGTTTTATTCAAATGATAATCTTGGCTTGTCTTCCGTTTGGGCAAAGTAACACGACGAAATTACAAATAAAATGTCGTTTAAAATTTTATTTATCAAACACGATCGAACTAAACAAACTAAATAATATCTCAGACAAAATTGCGGCCATTCCCTCAATTTCATTTAATTGCTTGTTCTTAACTTCCAATTCATAGTAGATCTTATTCTTCCTTTCATTAGTACAACCTTTAATTAATTTTGATCTTTTGTATTTTTATTTCAAAAATAACTTTTTTTAATTTCAATTAAGGTAAAAGCCCCAATAGATTATCACGTACCAGTATATGATCACTCCATGTATTTGTATATCTATATTCACAAATATAGGTATACAAATACATGGAGTGATCATATACTGGTACATGATCATCTATTGGGGCTTTTACCTTACTGGTACTGAATTCAAAAACTCAAAAAATTTTTTATTTAATGGTATTATTGTGATTGAATCCATTTTTCTTAAATTGTTATTAATGGTTTGAAAAAATCATTATTATTATTAATATTATTATTATTATTATAATTATTATTATTACAGATATGTATATTATACAATATTTTTTTCAATCAATTATAAAAAAAATTGTTACAAAAAAAAAAGAATTTTAAACAAATTTTTTTTCTTTGTTTTGGTGAAGACAATATTTTATTATTCACCCCGTTGCCTCGTGATTGTCACAAGATTAAAACTGAATTTTGTTGCAAAATCTTGAAGCAACGTTACTGAATTGTATTCTATTGTCTCGCATTTATTTATATGAACTTATGATATTATGATTGTTACATAATTTGGGGGAGTCGGTATATGGAGGTGAAGGAAATCGAGGACATGAAAGCTTATTAAATGGTGTTATGCTAAATATGCGATTAATATATTTTTTAGAATTAGAACTTTTTTCATTGTTTTATTATCTTGTTTTTGTGAATGCATCATTCCCCTATTTCCTTTTGTATTAAACCATATTGTTTATAAAACCGACAATTCCTAAATAAGTTCAATCTTTTTATCATTGATAATATAAACGTACTAAATTAAAATAAAAGTCAAATAAAGAGAAATAAATTGATATTCCCATGTTTATTTTGTGTTCAACATCTCTATATGTATATATAAATATTTTTTTTTTAATTACCTTTTTACGTTTAAATAGTTCAAGTAATTTTTTTTTGTACTATCAACATATTTAATATATTACACTATGTGTGTAACTATGATAAATATAATTTTCATTTTTCATATTATAGTAAGAATATTAAATACACTAGGTGTACGTTTTATTTTACCAAAAGAACCGCATTGGTTCTGATTATTCTTTCTTTTATTTGGCAAAAAAAAAACTACTATAAAAAAAAACTTTCAATTACAAGCTTCAATAACTCAGGGAGTTATTTTTTACTTTCTAAGGCATTGTTATTGAAAATATTTGGATGTTCCATTGAATCATTGTTAGATAATCTTAATAAGATTATTAATTAATAATTAATACTTGCAAAATAAAATATGTTGATATAAATCGCATTTTGTATATAGATATTAAATTTTTATTTATTGAAATAGACGCTTAATATAATTATCAGGCCAATTTTAGTAATTATTTTATTTCTCGTACAATCTAAAACTAATTTTGTTTTAAAAGTTAGAAGAAAAAATTAAAAAAAACATCGAATTTTGAGTTTTCAGGCAAATTCAATTTTATTGTAAAAAAATTAATAAATTTCTTAGTAATAAAATAAAGAATATTAGTTTTTTTTTTTATTTTTTATTAGCTAAAAATAATTTTTTTTATTTTTTAATATTTTTACTGAAGTATAGAAGTATTCTGATGCCCCAATTAAAATTTAAGTGCCAGAAATCAAGATGATACTATTGATAAAAAAAAAAAACACCTGTCAATTGTTTGGAATGAAAATTAACAATTGGCAAGTTGAAAAATATTTTTATTATTATCATAATATATATATATATATATATATATATATATATATATATGCTATATATATATATATATATATATATATATATATATATATTGTAAGTATTTATATGTTTTACTATAAATTTTTTTTTAATCAAATAAAAGGTCACCTGAAAATTGCTAAAATTGCACTATATGCAAGTAATCTGAACTTAGAGAGTCATCTCACGTTTATAACTAGAGATACAGACCCGGTAACATAATTTCTCTTTGACGGATTCCGGAAGGAGGCAGACTGTTAGAATGTTGACAGAACCAAGAACCAAGATCAGCTAGAACTGACACTTTACCGAGAAAACGAGTTCTATGAAAGATTTTATCTTTACAGAAATCAACTCAAACAGATTTTCATGAAATTAATGTATGTAGGTGGAATAATAGAATCCGGATGAATTATATTTTTATTTTGGTATTTTAAAATAAAATAACAATCTGAACCCAACTTTGAATCAAATGATCGATTGTGTTATGTATACATAGCATAAGCATGTGTAGGTAGTAGATATTACATTACATTTATAGTCTCTACGTGTCAACATTGAAAAAGCGCTAACTTCACGCTGTCGAAACATAATCTCACACACAAACATTAATATTTATACATACACATGTATGATGATTCACTTATACATACTCCTGATGTAATGCGAAAACGGTGTGTCGTGAATTATTGTGGACATTGTAGGTGATTGAAATTGAATTGTGCAGTCGGCGTGGCGCGGCTTCATCAACAATTAACGTCACACCATGGTAAATTATATTTATTGTTCTTATGTATTTATTAAATCTATTAAATAATTTCATTATAAATTAACCTTTCAACAACAATACACTTTTTTGATAATCACCAACAATGTTTTTCATCGATTTCTAATAATTAATCTGACAATTTGTTATACAAATTATAATAAATTTATGGATCATTTTATGATGTAATTAATTGTATAATTTATTGCATAAACAATAAAATTTTTAATAATGTCTTACAGGGAAGATTAAAATGGAGCGCAGTAATAGGACTGCTATTTTTCATACTAGAACTAGATGCCTTTTATGTTCCTGGAGTAGCCCCAGTTGAATTTAAAAAAGGGCAAAAAATAAATGTCAAGGCTGTAAAAATGACAAGTACGCGTACGCAATTACCGTACGAGTATTATTCATTGGGTTTCTGTAGACCAAAAAATGGAACTGTCGTCTACATGTCTGAAAACTTGGGTGAAGTTCTCCGAGGTGATCGGTAAGTTTATTTTTTTAATTTATTCAATATTCTTCTGTATCATATCAAGCAAATTGTTCCTGATTTTTATTATTTACATTTTTTCAAACAGAATTGTCAACACTCCGTATGAAGTAGCTATGGGGACTGATGTAAGTTGCAGATTGTTATGTCACACGCCGCAAAAACCTATGAATTGGAACGAAAAAGAATCCAAAACTGTAATCGAACGAATACAGCATGAATATACGGTTCATTTGTAGGTTTAATAGTTTTTCAATCCTATCATTGTTTTATATTTGAATTAAGTTATTAATTTATTGTTAACATTGCAGATTAATAGATAATCTGCCTGCAGCTACTAAAAAAATCCACAAAGATGATAATGATAATGATATAGTTTATTATGGCTATCGGCTCGGTGGTGTTAAAGGCGATAAAGTATTCATAAATAATTATCTCAAGCTCAAACTTAGTTATCATAAACATGGAGAGTAAGTAGTAATAAAATTTATAATAATAAAGAAGTAATCATTGTTTGTAATGGAATTTGTTTCATTATTCAAATTAAATAATTGATAATTTTATGAATCTTACAGCAATGAATTTAGAGTAGTCGGTTTTGAAGTCGATGCGAGATCTGTTGATTTCAGCGAAGTAGAATTTAAAGACAATGACTGTCAACCACCGGGAGACATTTCTCCACAATACGTTAATCCAAAAAGAACAAGAATTTTATTTTTATACTCTGTTGAGTGGACTGAATCAGATATCAGTTGGGCTAGCAGATGGGATGTTTATTTGGGGATAAATGATGTTGAGATACATTGGTTTTCAATTATTAATTCTCTTGTTGTTGTATTCTTTTTATCAGGTAATGCAAATATACTTTTTAAATTTATAAAAATAAAACACGTGTGTTTAATATACATGTGTATATTTATATTAGATAATCAAAGCAGCTGTTTAAATTTTTCATATACAATTAATTACTATTGTCAATTTATTAGGAATTCTTACGATGATTATGGTAAGAACATTACGAAGAGATATCGCCCGTTATAATGCAGGCGATTGTGACAGTCTAGCAAGCTTGGATGAATCAATTGAAGAAACAGGTTGGAAATTAGTCCACGGCGATGTATTTAGACCACCAACTAATTCTCGTCTTTTTGCTGCCGTTATTGGGAGCGGGATTCAAATATTTTTCATGGCGCTTATTACAATATGTACGAAATATAGATTACTAATTACTTTATAGTTATTTCTAAAAATTTAAAGTTAATTTGTTTATAATTTTTTTTTATTTTTGCAGTCTTCGCCATGTTAGGAATGCTTTCGCCGGCTAGTAGAGGAGCACTTGCTACATGTGCAATTTTTTTTTACGCTTTTTCTGGGTTAGTCGCAGGTTATTTTTCAGCACGGTTGTATAAAACAATACGTGGAAGACAATGGAAACGTGCTGCACTTTTAACAGCAACATTCTATCCTGGAATTGTATTTGGTACATGCTTCTTCCTTAATTTTTTCATTTGGGGAAAACACAGTTCCGGTGCAGTACCATTCACGACAATGTTATCACTACTGTGTCTTTGGTTTGGTATTTCTCTTCCACTTGTTTACCTCGGATATTTCTTCGGATATAGGAAACAACCATTTACACACCCAGTGAGAACTAATCAAATCCCGAGACAAGTACCCGATCAATTATGGTACATGAATCCAGTTTTATGGTAAGTTGTTCGATATTATATTATTTATATTTTTCGGTAACCGAAAAAAGTTTCACTGAGTAAAAAATAACATCTTTACTGAATCTTAACAAAAATTGTCAATTAAATAAAAAATTTTTAATTATTGGACATATTCACCCGAGGATGGTATGAGTGCTCATACCGACAATAATGTGGTGAAAATAGTTAATAAATAAAAATTTGATGAAAATTAAATTAGTGTACCATCAACTGGACGGGAAAGTTGGCTTACAATAGTAACAAATCTCTTTATTAAGTAAAATCACCGATTTTAGGAATAATGTTTAACAATTATTTATATTAATAAATAAAATTGATATTAAAATTAAGTAAATTATTTTTAGTACACTGATGGCTGGAATATTACCATTTGGAGCAGTATTTATTGAATTATTTTTCATTTTAACTGCACTATGGGAAAATCGATTTTATTATCTCTTTGGCTTCTTATTCCTCGTATTTTGTATTCTAGTTATTTCATGTTCACAAATATCAATTGTAATGGTTTACTTTCAACTATGCGGAGAGGTATGTATTTTCGAATAATTTTATTTAATAATTATTTTCTTCCATATCAGAATAGCAATTAACCATTATTTAATTAACTGTACACAGGATTACAGGTGGTGGTGGAGAAGTTTTGTTGTAAGTGGCGGTTCAGCTGTTTACGTATTTGCCTATTCAGTTTTTTATTTCATGACAAAACTTGAAATTACCGAACTAGTGCCAACGTTAATGTATTTTGGATATACCGGATTAATGGTTTTGACATTTTGGTTGCTAACCGGAACAATAGGATTCTTTGCTGCGTATGCATTCATTCGAAAAATTTATGCTGCGGTAAAGATTGACTAGTCGTTAATTTCTTTATAGATGTCTTTTTCTTACAATTAAAAAAAATAATAATAATTAAAACAGAGACAATTTTCTATTACTATTGATATGTGTGAAAACGTATCCTGCCTAATTTTTGGCAATCGAATAAATATATCAAGTGAATGAGAGAATGTATGATATAAGTATAATTAATAAAATATAAAAATAATTTCTTAGATTAGTTTATATAAATTTAATATATATTTGTAAGAAAAACAAAACTAAAAATTTTCCAAAACACAAAATCAGTTAAATTATTTCTTTGGTGCTTTGATGAAAAGTTAAAAAAATAGATTTAAATAAAAACAAAACAATTTTCATATTTGGTACTTACAATGTATGAATTAAACGCATAAGTACACTTATTTAAAAATGGTATATTTTATTTTAAGTATATTAACATATAAGCGTATGTAAGTAAGTACGATGTAAAATTGATAATAATGTAGACAATATCAGTATTTTAATTACGAAAAATCTGATTAATGATTTAATGTACAGAGCTTTGTTAAAAAATGAGAGATCATTATTTATTTACATCCAATTATTGATGATAATGTTCAATGTAGTTTTAAAAAGTGATGACGGCGGTTCATTTTTTGCTTGGCTCGAAACAGAAGATAAAAAACGATACATATTCCACCTACAGTGTATATTAAAATAACTGTATTCTCAACGGGCATGTAACATTTTGATAAAGCGTAATTGTTTGGTGTAAAAACTCCCTAAAATAAAATATATGATTAAGTATGTGTAATAAAAAATAATTGCATTAAATAATTACTTAATTACTGAGATAAATTATTTATTTATTTACTATTAAAAATGATGGATTATTTTTATTTCTCCAACTGTATGAAGGAATTGTGATTTCTAGAGTGTCTTCACCATGTAATTGTCTGCAGCCGTGATGTGTATGACCATCAATAATAAGTCTTGGATTCAATAACTCCAAAAGCTTTAAGTGGATTATTTTTGTTCTCAGTAAAAATTAATACTCGAAAATGTATAATAATAAATTAATGCTGAAAAGAGCTACCTGTACAGAAGACTCTTTTGACAAACAATCCCACCGCTCACGAAATTTAAAATTTTTTATTTCATCTGGTGCTTGATCTGGTTCTCTGCATGAAGCATCAGACTCTCGATACATTGGAAAGTGCTGAATAGAATTTTCATTTGTATTTTTTGTAGTTATATAAGTCATAATTTGATTTTAAAAAAAGTTTAATTCAAAAGTAAAATATAAAAAATTATCGTTTGAAAATTTATCAAGTAAAATAGAAAATACATGCAATAAACATACTTGAAGTAAAATTGGCCGACTGTATATTTCAATTATAGTTTTTCCAGACTTAGCACAATCACTTTTGATTCCTTTGGCGCATTTCAATTGTTCTGTTAAAAATAGTGATTAGTATATATTTAAAAAAATTATTTTTTTTCTCTAATAAATTCAATTTATACTTGATATTTCGTAAATTTTAACTTCAGCAGGCCTACAAAGAAAACATCCATCCCCTTCGAATGCCATGCTATTAATAAGTATAAAATGATTTCCTCGGATGCTGACTCTTTTGACGTTTGGTGATTTCATACTATTGATAAATCGTTGATTTTTATAAGGTGTTATTGCTGAAAAAATTATATTTAACAGTTAAATATTTTAAGTACTACTAGCAAAAAAATGGCTATTTTTTGAAAGTGAGAACCACACTATTTTGAGCCATAAAGTCAAAATAAATATATATTTATTATTTTCAATTCAAAAAGTCGACATAGGAAAAAAAAAATTCGGATATCGACGGCCTAATTAGCAATTGATCTAACTCCTTATTTTTTAGAGGGTGATTTTTTAACATTTTGATACAGCAATAGTCCAATTATAAATTATTTGAATGATTCAAACCAAAATATTATACCTCTATTAGATATTAATGATATTAAATGGTTTTTCAAAGTGGTATTAAATTTTGAATCAATTGTTTTTTCATAAAAATGGAAGATTCTCTAAAATAGAGTTAGACAATTTGCTAATTAGAACGTCGATATGTCCATTTTTCGATTTTTTATGACCAGGAGCAGGGTAAACCTCACTTCCAAACAGTTACCAGAAAATTATTGATTCTCAGACCATAGTGAAAACCCATGTCATGATTTCCGGCAAGCACATAAGAATAAGTGTTCTTCGGAACAGAAAAAAGAGAATGAAATCTATTAACATAAGTTTGGAATTCATCTTCACTACTTCGAGCTCCTTCATCAAATATATCTCCTATTTAAAAATAAAATCTATATTATTTATCAGGTGAAAATGTAATAGGTTTACAATAGCAAATTACAAACCCAAAAAAAAAACAATCTCAGGTTTATGAAGAACCATTGATGTTTGAAAAGTCCTGTACATTTGCCATTCTCTGAAATAGTAGTTATTTAAAAAAATTTTTTCTAATAATATGTAGCATTAAATGAGTTAATTGATACATACCTTCTAAGCTTATCAAACCAATGTCCAGTTTTAGATCCTAATAAATGAGTATCTGCTATAAAAATAATTTTTACCGGCTTCTCCTCTATTATGGCTGGTTTGATTGAAGGGTCTGCTTTAAAGCTGTCGATATCTGGCCATGAGCACTAAAAAATAAATATAAATATAAATATAAAATTATTAAAGATAGATTGATACAATTTTAATCTTACTTGTGCAAGGACGACATAGTAAATGAGATATTCACAGTAGACTACAAGACAAAGAGCAGCAATAAAAGCTTCGAGTAAATAGTGTTTATATGATCGCTTATTCATGTCCAACATTGATAAATAAAATTTTTTTGTATCAAAATATATAGATACTCTTACCATCCAATAAATAATGGAGAAAACACTCTGTTTAATATTTAGTCACATAAAAAATTATTATTTTTCTTAAAATAGTAAATAAGTAGAATAAATCGATCACATTAAAAATTAGCTTGAATAAATTTTGTTAGTATTTTCGTTTTAATTTGAGCCAAAATAATTTTAAATGATTTAATTGATTTCGAGGATGTAAATAATGCATTGATAACTGTATTTGTATACAATTTTTGTAATAATGCTGATAAAAATAATTATATTTTATTGCATTATCTCGATGTTTATAGTGATAACAGTTCTATAAATTTGTATTTCTCATTATTAATACGATTTAAAAAATTTTATCATATATTAACGAGTAATTTTCAAGTTATAACCTTATATATACTGTCAGTAGGATAATAATATCAACACAATCGAAGTATCTATCTATCCTTCTTGAAGCGCTTAAGGCGCCATAATTACTGATATTCAAAAATGATTAATACACTTTTCTTTTCATGATTAAAAATTGTGAAAATTTGGTTTTAATAAATTACTCAATTTTTAAAATAAACACAAAAATAATAAAGAGATTAACAGACATATGACAATTTTTTTGAATTTTTCTTGTTAAAAACATTACATGAAAATAAAAAAAAAATCCACATTTCGAAGATTTGAAAAACTATAAGTGCAATTTTTTATAAATATTTTTTTGGTTCTAAATTTAATTAAAAAAAAAAAAAAACGAAAAAATTTTTTAATTTCTGCTGATTTCAGGATTATCAAAAATAATTAACTGATTAAAAAGCAGTATTAAAAAATCATCATTTATCATAAAATTATTATAAATATATTATTAAACGAATAAATGTATACTTAAAAAATCAAAACAAAAAGTTAATGTAAAACAAACTTTATTTAACGAGTATTATTTTATTCTAACAAAAGAGAAAAAAAAAATGTTACATAACTTATATGTATAATACGATTGTCTTACAACTAATCTATTTTAATCATTATTATTCAAACAACAGGTAAGAAATTTTTTGAATCACCATTTATTTACATTATTTATATATTCCGCACTGCAAGTATATATGTGTGGAGGTGTAAAATGAATACCTGTACTCAAAACACGTAAAAAAAAAAAAAAAAACAAATTTTAACATAATTACAGATTATGATTAAATTTTTAATTATTTACAGGTGGTGAATAGTTTAATAAGCATTCCGCTAACTCTTGGTCACTTATTTTTGATATCCGGGAACGCATTTTGCTCGCTAATGGAGACATATCACGTAAAAACATTGCTGAATGATGGATAGCAATCATGTACATCAAAGGACACCATTCTTTTTTTATTGTTTTTCTTACTAAAGCTGTCAAATATGATTCTATTAATGATATGTCTTGCTCAAGTGGATATAGATATTCCTCAATAGGACAAGCTAATTTTTCTGGGGATAATTTCAAGTATCTGAGAGCTCCAGCGTGTTCAGACCACAATAATTTTCTATAATGTACATCATGTCGCTGAGCTATTGGTACTAATAAACAGATTGCGAATCCTTCATCACCATAAGAATTAGCAATAAAACACTCGCATATCGATGTGAAGACATCATTGAATGAGCTAACACCAGGTAAGTCGCTTGAAAAATTGAATCGTTTGTAATATTTACTTATTAATTCAAACGTAGCTCGTTTGAGTAAAAAAGATACATTATCATTTAAATAAACTGTATCACAAAGGTAAACGAGAACCAATCGTGAAAATCTAACTGTTGGAGCTAAACTGTAAAAAACTTCACGCATAGCTAATTCCAAACTTAATACAACAGTTATTTTTATTGTATCATCCTCATTCCAGCCGATTTTATTTTTGTGATTAGAATAAGCATCGACTAGCGGCATATACGGCCAGTCTTGAGGCATCGCAGCTTCATTCCAGCAGTTTTTTGACGTAATGTACTGTTTGTAAATATTAGAAATATTATTTGGCAATTTAAGGGTAATATTTTCACCCCCACTATTTAATTTCATTGTATTTAAATCTTCGGCAAGTCGATCGATTGCTAATCTTTCATTAGAAAGAACAATGTCAAGAACTTCATTTACGGCGCGAGAAGCATCTGCTGGTAATGTTGATATTAATTTTACAGCTATTTTCCAAATAATTTCGTTTATCAAATCACTAGTTGGAAATTTTGCACAAGCTCTAACGATAGTCGTAATAAAAAATAATTCTGCTCGAGAGTACCAACTAAATTCTAACGACCAATCGTAGTTCACCAATTGTCGAAAATATTTAATTACATCCGGGTTTTGAATAATCTTTTCGAAATCATGGAACTTTGATGATTTTATCATTGCATCACAGAGTGTTGCCAAAAACGGAAAACAACAGTTTAATGATACAGCTGGCTGGACTTCACCATCTTGAGTGAGGACTCCTAAACTCGGAAGTGATGATGGATCTCTTTCACTTGCTGGCGTACAAGTACTCAGTAAATTTGAACTGGAGCAAATGTTATTAAAAATTTTTGGATTATTCGTCCATTCAGTTTTCAATGGCGATAAATCGTTAAGTGATGTTAACGTCACAGCAACAAGCTTCGTAGTACTCCATGTGGCTGAAGAAACTTTAGCTAGTTGTGTACTCCATTTGGTCAATAGTGTAGATATAGTAGGTCTTAAACTTTCTTCACGAGAAGAAAGAGCTACAAGTGCTGTAGCATATTCGCAAGACAGTTCAGAGGCACTTGTCAGGTCATGATTGCTTAATAAAAGCTGCAATTGTGAACCTAATATTAATTTTGCTCCGGAAATGCTGTCTGTAGCGACGTTATTGTTACAGATTAACCGCCACAAACGTAAGGCTTCGATGGCCAGCCGAAGTCCCGTTTCACCTGCATCACTGTTACTGTACGACAGAAAAGAATGAATTATTTTTAAATTATTGAGACGATCTGCGACGGGTCTTCCACCATATTCCACCAGTATTCGACACAATCGAATTGCTGTGACATTAGGAACTCCATAAGCCTTTTCAGTATCAAGAGTTACAAGTCGTTCAGTAGTCAATGGTATGAAATTTTTGACAATGGTATCCAACAGTTGGGGAGTCGTAGCAATATTCAAAGCGGTTATGCGTGAATGTCGAGCTAGACGAATTAATATTTCCAAAGCTGATGTTACTCCTACAGGAGGCGGTTGTAGTTCACTCAATATATATCTGATACGTAAAATAATATCTGATCTCATGATAGCAGCAATACTGTCTAATTGTGCTAGTTGATGATCTTTCAGAGTACTTATGTCCTCAACATCGTGTTTAGGTGCCGGTAATTCAGGAACTAAACAGTTTCCGTCAGGATATTCCCATCCACAAAGTCTATCCATACAAACTTCATCAGCTTCACTACATAAAAATGCTCTAAGCGCTTGTAGAGTTGCAGTAATAACAGCAACGGATTTATCATCTAATGAAAATCTCAATAATAAAATAATATTTCTTTGACTTAAAGCACCAAGAGGTGGAGGATTTAATGCCTTGTCGTACCAACCTTTACGGCTTTTTTCCATAATATTACCTAAAGTAGTCAGTGCTGTGCAACGCTGCTGTTGAGTTGAAGATCGACTGAGCTGTAATAACTCTTGAAGCGTATAACCTGGACGATCGGGCTCATCACCGTGATTGTGCAAGCCTTTATTTAATAATTCATCGTCTTTGAAAGGTAAAAGTAAACCATTGAAGTCAAAACGTGCATTATAAGGCTCGTCTGGTGTCGATTCGCCATCTTTACTAGGTTCTATTTCTTTCATCCATTCCAATTTTTCTGATTCTACCTTGTCCATATGAACCCAACCTTTATCTGATGCTTGCTCAACGATTTCTGTCACAGGAGCTGGCGGCTCTGGAGGTATTGGCTCGCATTCCATTTTATTAACGTCGTCTTTAAGATCAGGCTTTATGGTTTTTGGTTCTAAAACTTTAATTTTATATTCTGAGCTCGCAGGTTTTTTTCTAGCTCGAAGAAATTCTAATAATTTAGGGTCCAAGGTACTTTCCAATCGTTTTTTTTCCTCCAAAATCTCTTCTTTTGTCATACTATTTAGCTTTTCAACATTGCTTTTATGAATTTCTGAACTTACAGAATCTTCTATTGAATCACTTGAATTAATATCAATAATTTTATCATCATTACTACTTGTTACAGCCTCATTTAATTCTTTATTGATCAAACTAGTTTGATAAAATAAACTATTGGAATTATCAGCAGATGCTTTATGATCGATTTTAAAAACTGATGGAAATCCAGTTTTGTTTTCAAAACTATCCATGTGTTTAAGTGATTTTTGATCACTAGATTTATATTTTTTCTCTACTATATTCCCTAATAAAGGTTTATAAGCATCCAAAGGTACATGTCGAATTGGATCAAGTAACTTAGATGTAGATGCATTGGAAACATCTTTTGATGACTGCCCACTGCTTATATTTTCATTAGATTGAAGTTGAGCCGTTTTTTCTGCTGTCTTTAATGCTCTCATTTCAGCAAATTTTGATCGGAATTTAGTATCTGATTGTTTATTGTCTTCGTTTGTTGATTTCACAGTCGCTTCTTTATGTTGAGCTCGTAAATTAATAACCTTTGCTGATGGCTTTTGACGAGATTTAATAAACTCTTCCTGCATCCGAAAGAGTTCTTCCTCACCATCACCAGGTTTAGGTCGTTTAATAGGTGTAAAATCATCCATTTTTCTATATTGCTTTATCACTTTGTTAATCTCTGTAAGAAAATAAATAAATTTTAGTAAATAAATTATATTATTTATGGTATTGGGAAGAATCTATACTTGTACTCAGTACATTTTATTTGTAGTATAACATTCTGACATTTATGTCAATTATGTTATAAAATGATTAATTGTTTATGATATGTTACTGACCCTATGTATGAACAAACTATGAATTAAGTTTTATTTTTATAATCATCTGGTGTTTTATAAAAAGTATACATAAA
This sequence comes from Cotesia glomerata, assembly GCF_020080835.1. Classification (NCBI taxonomy): domain Eukaryota; kingdom Metazoa; phylum Arthropoda; class Insecta; order Hymenoptera; family Braconidae; genus Cotesia; species Cotesia glomerata. Next base: position 6,899,965 of record NC_058160.1, read on the forward strand.
TATAAATTAGTACCAATTGAGTGAATTAACTGTTTAACTTGTAAAATGATATTTATTTTTAAAAAAGCATTGTAATGAGTTGAAATATGTTTATTGTAAACTATTCTATGATTGATGAAAAATAAAATTGTACAGTTACCTTAAAGAAACAAACAATTTTCTTTAATATTTTGCTTTTTTTATAATTTTTTATTAGTTTTTGTTATTATTTCGATAACAATATTTAAATATTAGAGGTTAAACCGCGTGCAATCACATAACGCAGCTCACTCCAAAGTACATATGTACATATGTATGTGCATGTCGTTTTTTAGAAATAATATGCATGCGCTGTGAAAGTAGCAGAGTTCCGACATTTTTTATTGTTAAAAAAAAATGAAGATGAAAATGCCTAGGAATTCTGTACAGTCATTAATGTATGAGTTTTTCAATGCCTATTGACAAAATTAATTAAAATTTCAATGAAAAGTTATAAGTGTTATAATTATCAAAATAAAAATCAATCAAAATTTAAAAACAGAACAACCAAAATTCAACAGAGCTGCTATCTGTTGATGAAATTATGAAAGTAAATTTTAGATTTTTCTAAAAGAGTGTTGTCTCGACACGAGTGATATATATAGTTTATACAACGAGACAACCTCTAAGGGAGGTTGGTTGAAGTTTGATCAAAATAATTTGACACTAAAACTTAATAATTACAATTAATCCAGGTTCGTGTTTTATTGTTTTGAAAATAAACTTACATTATTAAACCATACATAAATTTTCAATTAATTAACCATTTTTGTTCAAAATATATTAGGATATCCGGCTAGACGGAGTTATTAAGAATAAAATAACGTGTTCTGCTAAATTACGATATCATGGCGGTTCCCACGGCCGGTGTAGGTAAGGCTAAATTTTCATATAAATTATTAATATTTCATTTTTGTATTCTCGCGTATGAATATACTTTAATTACTACTATTAAATTATAGATCTAAATTTAAAATGAAAAAATAGAATGAAATGAAAATGGCAATGAATTGTTTGACAATTTTTATTATTAATATTTTAACTTAACAAACATGTCTATCTGTAGCTAGTGTGTATACATATCTTATTGGAATATTTAACCGAGTCATATTTGATGCAAATGGAATGAATTCAATAGTTGTTTGTTATGCAATTACATTAAGATATTACTTTAAAATTTTTAAAACTTAATAATATTTAAAAATTATTGAAAATTATAGATACGTTAATAAATTTTTATTTAATTGATTTAGGGAATTTATGAATTATTTTTGTTAATTCGTTTTATCTAGTGGTTCCTAGAAATTTCCGTCTGTTGGAAGAATTGGAGCAGGGACAAAAAGGTGTTGGAGATGGTACAATTAGTTGGGGATTAGAAAATGATGATGACATGACTCTGACTCATTGGACCGGAATGATTATCGGACCACCTAGGGTAATATTTTATTGATCAATTTTTTCATTGATTATTTGTAATGAAAATTTATTCCGAAAAATGCAATTAAAAAATTATATTTTGTTTTAATTTTTAGACACCGTATGAGAATAGAATGTACAGTTTAAAAATTGATTGCGGGGCTAGATACCCAGATGATGCACCGAGTGTAAGATTTTTAAGTAGAATCAACATGAATTGTATCAACAGCAACACTGGAGCGGTAAATTTTTTTTTTAATTTCTTAAAATTCTAAAGTGTATTTTTAGCTGTTATTAATATTAGTAGAGCAACCTGAATTCGTTGTTGAAAGAAAAAATTTTAATTTAAAGTTCGATAAAAAACTTAGTATTCTATTAATTTTTTTTATGAAAATAAAGTTAGCCGACATCTAAAAATTATTACGATTTTTTTTTATTAAAGAATTATTACAAAAAAATTAAAAAAAAATTTTTTTCATTTGTTTAAAACTTCGAAAACTATCAGTGCAATTTTTTAAAAATATTTTTGAGTTATAATTTAATAAATTAAACAAAATAAAAAAATTAAAAATGTCGGCTAACTTTAATATTATATTTTTTTTTTAGGGAAAGTAAAATTAGTTTTTTTTTTTTAATATTAATTTATTCAAATTATAAATTAAAACGGTTTTTTTTATTTTCCTCAAAAGGTGGATAATCGCAGTGTGCCTATGTTGGTCAAATGGCAACGAGAATACACAATTAAAACAGTTTTGCAGGAACTCCGTCGTTTAATGACGTTGAAAGAGAATATGAAACTATCCCAACCACCTGAGGGAAGTACTTTTTAGCCTAGCCACAACAACAATTTGTATCTTCCTTTTTACTGCGGCAAGAGGCAACATCAAGGTGTACCAAATAAATAAATCCTACTCTTACTTTTATTTTATTATAATTATTATAATTAATATTATTCTTATTAATATTATTATAATTACTATTATTATTTCTATTTCTATTATTATTATTATTTGGTGGCCTTTTTCCCCTTGAAATAAAAAGGACAGAAACAATATAAGTTAAGTATACTGTAATTCAGGCACATAAATACATACACTTAGACATTTAAAAGTGAAAAAGTCATACTTTTTTTGTGTTTAAATGAATTATAGCTGTCTTTTGAAATTGAAGTGTTATAAAGAAATAAGATTGTGGCTGCTATGATAAATATTTTTCAGCCGAAGTCAATTTCAATTTAATTATTTCTCAAACAAATTATGTCATTCTTATTGGAAAAAACTTCAACTTTAGAATTTTTTGATCGCATAATTAATTTTTAGTTTAGTGCTAATGAATTACAATTTTCATTTTTTATTAATGATGTCAACCTTTATGCATTTCCTTTAAACTATTTTCTGTAAAATTGTAATTATAGAATCAACAATGCGATTATCAGTACATATACTATTTGTATATTAATTAAATGGAATAACAAATTGGCTTATTAGTTTTAAAATTTTTACCCTTCCTTGTTAATTCATAATATTTGATGAAAAATAATATAACTATAATCTAATTTTATGCGATTATGTTTTATTTTAACTCAACTTATTAAAAACGTTTAAATTATTAAAAATAATTGAAATTTGAGTAGACAGAATGTTGATTAATCAGTCATCAAATGATTATTTTAAATGAGATTAAAATTAATTATATAATCGGAAAATAATTAACTGCTTTTATAACAGCTTCATATATTAAAAATTAAAAAAAAAAAAAAAAAACGATAATGCATATGCTTAAAAATATTGAATGTTTACTTTGTGATAGTACTAAGCATGGGGACGACATATGTGGCCTCCATGATGCTAAGACATGATTTCTTTTCTTTATATTTCTCAGTAGTTAAAAATGAAGTTTTGGAGATTAAAAAATAAATAAAACTCAATAAGATGCAATAATAAATTATTTGAAAAATATTGTAAAATTAAATTCAACTGATATATTTAGATTATCCGACTTTATCAAATATCTTATGATGAAACTTGATATTATATATTTATAATATTTGTAGCCATAAATAAATAAATGAATAATAAAGTTAATATTAATAATAATTATTTTTAACATATTTAATTTTTTTAAATAATTTGTAAAATATGAAATAGAACATTAATTTAACAAGGATCTCATCATTGATAAGTATGAAAGAGGATATAGGAGTAACTTTGATTTTCTCATAGTATGAAGTTTAAGACAAAAAAAAATAATTATAAAAAAAGTTGATAAATTTTTTTTTTCAACGATTTATTAAAGATGATGATGTCACTGTTGGCATCTATGTACATTGTACGAATTCAATCATACGGTATGAATTGACAGCTGAGTTATTGAGAGTTAAATTATGTAACCACTGGCATATTAATACCATACTCTTAATAACTTCAAGCATAATTTTAATTAGATAATACCATCCTTAAACTTTTTACGTTTTTGAATCAGCTTAAATTATCAAAACTACGTATTCATTAAATTAAACCAATAAATATTGATGGCGTTATCGATTGCTAAACCGTTCATATAATAAGTAAGTTATTTTTCGAGCTAAATTGTTTTAAATTGAGTTAATATTTTATTTATTTAATTATTTGTTTGTGATTTTTTACTACTGCTGTTTCTTTTTAGGGATGAATGCTAGTTTGGTAGATTTGACAGTTGACCACTTGTGTCTCTTCATCCAGTAACATCCAGCCATTAGTACTATACCAACTGCAAGAGTCTGTAAGTATAATTAATTTACATTTAAGTTTGTTATTACATGTTAAAATTTTGAATGTAAAGTTTTGGTTTTAATTTAACTTAATTACCTTTATAAATAAATATTTTCGTTCATCGTGCTCAGGATTTGATGTCCACATAAGGAAAGTGGTTATATCTTTAGCAATTTGAGATGTTGTTGCTGGAGTTCCATCTTCGAATTCAATTACTTCATCGTAGATGGGCTAAGTTACAAAAAGTAAATGATAATTTTTATTTATTTAATCTTAACCTTAATTACTTTGCTGAATATTTAGATATATCTTATTTATTTACAAAATGTAAATTAAATCATGAAATCTTATAAAATTTAAAATAATATTCATTTAAATCTAAAATATTGTTCATTTAATGCAAGATATTCAAATGTCATATATTATGTATAAGTTATGCGATCATCAAGAGTAAACAACTAATTTGCTTTTTTGTCAGTTAGTAAGTAATAGAATTTAAAAAACTTTTTTGAAGTATTCTCCATTACGTGAAATATTTATTCGTGAAAATTACGCATTGAATGTAAGTCAAAATTACAACGATGATGATGCAATTGAACTTGACTGATAAAATTTTGATGAGCGAATAACTTGGAATGAAAAGATAAAAAAAAAAGTAATAAATGAGAATTTTCTTACCGGAGCCATACCAATAGCACCTCCAGGGAAGTAGGGATTAAAGTATTGACCTTCTCGAAGTGAGATTCCGGCAGGCGGATCACAGAATCCAGTTAACAATGAAAAGACGTAATTCTGGAATTAAAAAAAAAAATATGGTATTATTGGACAATATATCGGAGAAAAAATTAATTCATTTAACAAGCGCCTTTAGTAAAAGACTTTTATCCAAAAATTATAAAATAAATATAAAAATGATCTCAATTTTTTTTTAATAAAATTAGGTAGTGATAAATTTACCTCCCCATTGTGTCTTCCGTTAACAATGTACGAAAGATCTGGTGGATAAGCTCCGTTATTAGCAGCACGAGCTGCTTCTTCATTTGGATAAGGATTAGGAATATAATCTGATGCCTTTCCTGGCCGCATGAAATACTCTCCTTTGTCATCAGGACCATCTTTTATCTATTAAATTGAATAAATTGTTTCAGATATGAACTTAATCAATCAATTCATGAAAATAAATTATATTAATAGCGCACTTGATATTCTTCAGCGATCGCTTTAACTTCTTCTTCTGTATGCGTTACATTAATAAGATGACGGAAAGCGACGAATTTCAAACTATGACAAGCTGAGCAAACATTTTTATAAACTTCCCATCCTCGCCTCATACTGAAAAATATTATTGTTTTGTAGATTAAAATAAAATAATTATTTAGTAATTTTATTGAATTTGGTAAATAATGAAGTATTACCTTGCATGATCGAGGGAATTTACAAAACCTTCCCAACTCCAGGGGTAGTGTGGAGGATGAGCAATCAATTCAAATGCTTTTACTGACTGCTCTAATGAATAAATTAATGCTCCAACACCTCCAACGGCTACACCCAAACATGAAACCATCTGCAGCACAAAAATATAAGAAGAATATTAGTGAAAAAATTTTCATTGAAAGAATTTTTTCTTTTTTCTAAACATTTTTAAATTACTTACCGCCTTTCGACTTCTGGACCAGTCTTTAACCGTCGAGAATTGACTAGACTGTAAAATTTAAGTCTTATGTTTATTTTGTCGCTATTTATGTACTCCATAATAAAAAATAAAAAAAAAATAAGGTAAAAGACCCCATTAATGGTACCTTTAACCCCTATTAGTGGCACTTTTTCTTTTAATGGAAAAATGTTCTACTTGGAATAAAAATTCAAAATTTTTTTGATCTAAAGGTCTTAAAGATTAGAAATAATATATTAATTATTGAAATTAATGATTTCATCAATTAAATAAGTACCAAAATCAAAAAAAGTGTCAGTAATGGGGTCTTTTACCATAATAAAAAAAAAAGAATTTCGGACAAAAACTAAATATAATATCTTGAGGACACTAATATGATAAATAAAGGTTCATGAACATATTTTTTATAAAATCTAAAGTTATAAATGTATAAATATATGTTAAAAATTTTAGCATGACATATAGTGGTGTAATCTTAGGGCCAGTACAAAATAATGATGGCAGGTCTCTGTTTTTACTACGAATAACTATTACATAACAATGATGAAATAATTATTAAAATTCATTTGTTAATGTTTATAACCATATTAAGTAATAATAAGTAATTAGGCCAATCAAAAAATACCATCAAGGTTTAAAATAATCTATAAAACGATGTCATAATACCCACGAGACATGTTAGTCCTAATGATAGGGCCAAAACTATTCTTACAGTTAATCACTTTTTTTTGACAATGATGCTAGGAGAAAAAATTACTTTAATAATTAAGATTATTTTTACGAATTATTTTCACTTTAAAAAAATTTACCTGGTTAAATAGACTTCCATTATTAGATTTTAAAAATCCAGATCGACAAATACGTCCAAGCGATGCCGCCATGTTGGCCAGAGGTGCAATTGTGAAAAGAATGCAAGTCAAATTAAAAATTTTTATTCGTGAAATTTGTTTAATTATAAAACAATGAAAATTATTCAGAATAACTTTTGAAAGTCTTAAAAATTTTTTTAATTTATTTAATTTAAATTTACTACGTCAATTATTTAATCTAATAAATTATCAATTGACTAATCATGATCACCAACTTCATTTTAAAAAAATGTGATTAAATATTATTTTGTTTATAAATATCAATTAGCAATATAAAAATAATCGAGAAAATTTATTTAAATAAAACAAATATTTTTTTCCACAAAATCGAATAATGATAACAATAATGAGACTGATATTTAAATAAAATATGTATAGGTATTTTGAATCGCTTGGAGCAAGCGCCTTTCGGACAAGTCTCAATTGTTGGCATTATTGGTAACAACGACACAGGCGGACACAGAACTCACAGTTATAGTACCGTGCATACGGGAGCATTTAGCAGCAAAGCATATTAGCCATTGCTGTCGGCTTGTTCACTTGGTCAAATGGTATCGCGAGTTCAACAACGATACATACTAATTTAACAATCGAAGAATAAATAATAATTCGTCAAGATGAGTGCTGGAATGCCAGAGCTTGGTTCTAAGATCAGCTTAATATCAAAAGCTGATATTCGTTATGAAGGAAGACTTTTTACCGTAGACCCTCAAGAATGCACAATCGCTCTCGCAAACGGTGAGTTTTTTTTTGTAACATAGTATCTTTTCAAGATGGAGTACAAGTTGTAAGCATCATTGTTCCATCTTTCTGGCTCGCTTTATTCATAACTAATTACACATTTTCATTTTTATTTCAGCTACCTTATTTATTATTTTATCAAACTCAAGTTTATTACCGTTAATTTTTTTTTCTATTGATTTTTTATTCCCAATTAATTATTATACCGTTCATTAATGATTCCAACAAATAACCAGATTTAACTGCTAATATAAAAAGAATTATTATCTCAATTTACCGCTGCTATCATAATATTTTTTTTTTCTTGCTAATTATTATTATTTCAAATTTTCAGCAATTGTACGTGATTTTTTTTTGTTAGATAAAAAAAATCATAGTTTACACATTTACAAGTATTTGTAAATAACACACTAATTTGATCAATTATTAAAAAAAATATATATATGTATACAAATAATTTTCAAAAATTTTTATATCTAGAAGGTTCAAAAAAATAAAGAAAAAAAAAAATTATCAATCTCCCGGAATTTCACGTTAAAATGAATTCTTTTTTTGTCGGTAGTGTATGTTATTATCGCGCTCTAGCAACAGTTAGCTAACATATACGAATTAATATGTGTTGTTTACATTCTTTCCCTTCTTAACAAAAAAAATTTTCATAATACCTGTTCATTGATGAACTTAGTTAAAATCGGTAGATGACTCATCAATTTTAATCTGTAATTCTTGCTATTCTTAAATTCTTATTTCTGAATAAAAATTACTTAACACATTACATTAAACCTGTATTTTTAACATTACAGTGCGATCTTTTGGAACGGAAGATCGGGATACGCAATTTCCGGTTGCTCCTCAAAATCAAATTTATGAGTATATTCTCTTCAGAGGATCTGACATTAAAGACATCCGAGTTGTCAATAATGTCAACACTATTCCCAACGACCCAGCGATCGTTCAGGTAAATAGTAGTTAATGGAATTCGAATAAGAATATAAAAAAAAAAATTAATAAAAATTTTTATTTGCTACTTATTTTATAGATGACCGTTCAACCTACGATGAACCAGCAGTCCTATCAACCTCAGCCTGGTTATGGACATCCAATGATGGGCCAGATGCCTCCAATGGCTGGCCAATACGGACCGCCGTACGGTATGACAATGGGAGCTATGGGTCCAGTGATGACGATGCCTCCAGTCAGAGATCCTCGAGGAAACATGAATAAACCTCCAAGTGAGTTGACCTCAGGACCTGTCGATTCCAACGTCATCAATATCCCCAATACACTGCCGACGGCCAACGTCAAGCCGTTGACAAAAGATCAATCTCTTGAAGATGGTAAACTGTTTTTGCTATGAACACTCTCGTCTGCCAATGACGCATGTCTTCATTTGCTGCTTATTAGCCGCATTTCGAGCACTTTTTATTTGCTTTTTTTTAGCATGGTGCAATCAAGGTTTTTTTAACTCTAATAATTTGCTTTTAATATGCCTATTGCTTTTCTTTTATTAACTTAACTTTTAAACATTATTTTGCATACAAATTTTTATCTGTAATAATTATTTAAATTGCAGTCTACCATGAGTATACTTTAATATTTATTTTTTTTTTTACACTATCAATTATCATCTTTTGTGACATACACTTTCATTGCCATTATTTATAAAATTGGTGTAGTTAAATGTCGTAAATAATTAAACGTTCTTGCTAGTACTATATTAAAATCTAATGCATGAGAGTATAAGTTGAAATTCTTTTCAACTGAATATTTAAGTATTTCACTACTTGCTTTCTCAAATTCTTTGCTTTGAAACCATTTTTTCTTGATATATATCTTGAATTATTATTATATAGTTTTCTGTCTTATGTTTTATTATTTTACATATTTCTACTACAAAATAAAAAAAAAATTTCAATTTTTGAAATCAGAAGTGCACTGTCGTGTTACAGACCAAATAGCAACAACAGTTGAAACTTTTCAAATTGTCATTACAAATAATAATTATGATTATTTTTTTTTTTTATATTTATCGACTTCAATATCTTTAATGTTAACTACAATATCAACTATTTTATAATTATAATATTGTGTAGGTGTTATGGATCTGATTAGTGGATCACGATCAACGACTCCAACATCTTCGCTTCTGAACAGAAAGAGTCCAACAATTGATCAAGGGACTCAGGTAGGACATCAGCAAAAACAAGGTAGTGGAAAAGCTATTGAGAAACCGAATAACCGAAACGTACAATCTCAACATCGTGACACGTAAGACTGAAATTAATTACGACAGTTTAGTTTTATTTAAATATTTTTCTTAAGTATTTTAATTGAAAATTTCGGAATTTTAATTTAGGCAAAACCGTCGAAGTGGCAGTGGATTGTCCCATTACAGTGATGGAAAACGTGATGGAAGTACTCACGACAATCAGATGCACAATCAAAGACATTCTCGAGGGTCTCAAGGGTCTCATGGACCTCAAGGTCCCCACGGACCTCCTAGTGGACGCACTGGCAATCGCGGTGGCTGGGTTCCACGTGGTAATGTTTCTCGTGGCCGTGGACGAGGAGGTCGTGGCGGTGCTTTTCCTCAAAATCAACAGGGTAACACTGGCAGTAAACCCAAGAATACTTTGAAATTCGACAATGACTACGACTTTGAGCAAGCCAATACCCAATTCGAAGAACTTAGGTAAACTTTTATTTGCATTACTATTTATTACTTATCACAAATCATCATTAAAGATAACGCATGATTTGTGCCGGATTTGTTTCAATGTTTAAGTGAAATGATGAATGTGGATATCATGCGAAATAAAATAAGTATGTTTATTAAAACCATCGTTTAATCACTGACGTTTGGCTTACGCAACATACTTACAATTGTTATTTATTCATTTATTTATTATTTTTTTTTAAATAAATTTTTATTAAGTATAAATTAATTTATTGATATAGATCCCGGTTAGCCAAAACAAAAATTGATGCTGGCACAGAGAATGAGAAAAAAGATGATAGTGGAAATGAGACTGGAGCCGGTGAAGGAGAACCTGAAGAGGAAACTGATGTTGTTCACTATGATAAAGCTAAGTCGTTCTTTGATAACATCAGCTGTGAAGCCGTGGAGAGAAGTAAAGGGTTAGTATTTTTCTAGCAGTGTTTTTTTATCCTTTTGTAAATTGAATAAATTTATAGTTAAAACTTGAATTTATTTACCGCATTTCATATAAATGCTAACTGATAACGGCTATAAATAACTCGAAACAAAATATAAACTTGAGTAATTTTTATTTAAATACTGAACAATCTTTTATTGTTTCGATCTGCAAAAAAATTTTAGTGCAGCTATCCCATTTCAATTATCAAAAAACCGAAGCGATGTACAATGTACAAAAATAGTGATAAATATTAATTTAATACAATGTTGTTTTATTTGGAGAAATTCACTAAAATATTGATTATTAGAGTTTATTTATTTATAAGTAAAAGCTAATTTTTTTTTTCATCTATGAATTTCCTTTTTGTATTTGAATATTTAATTTAATTGTTCATTTTTAATAACGAATTATTGAGGAACTAAACACAGAAAATACAATGAGAAACTCAGATTAATTTTTTCATAATAATTTTTTTTTTTTTTTTTTTTTTTTTTTGTTTTTTTTTGTTTTTAACAGAAGATCTCAACGTACGGATTGGCGAACTGAGCGTAAGTTGAATACAGAAACATTTGGAGTATCATCAACAAGACGTGGTGGCTTTCGCGGTCGAGGCTACTATAATCGTGGAATGGGTGGAGCATATCGTAGTAACAACAACGGAGCTGGTGGTCACATGGGTGGAATGAACCCAGGATCAGGCGGATACCGTGGCAATTATCGAGGAAACCGCGGTAACAATCCAACTAATCGCAATAAACGAGGGCAAAATCAAGGTAGTAACAGTAACGGCGGACAAAATGGCCCTATCAATAATCAAAGTACAAGTCAATCTCAGAATCGACTTGTTACTGGTACTGCGTAAAAGTGCTTCATTATATAAATATTTATATATATCTCCCCTGAACCCACTAGAATGATAACGAATCACTATAATGGGATTAAAATTACAATTATACATAAACAACGCGATACTTTATAAGTATTTACTTAGTTTAAGATTTTTACTGTATGTGCGGTATCATAAGAACCAAACAAGATTAAGAAAATGATCGAGAGTAAATGAATAAATTTTCAACCATACTTCGATAGAGTGATGAGTAATGTATATTAAATGCGATTACCAGAATTAATTTGACATTACGATCAAGTATGAATAACTTAGTATTCTATAAATTTGAGTAAAATTATAAATACAATTTCAAATACTTCTAAGAGTACGGTCGTTAACCGCGTAAGAAATGCATTAAATTTCGTACATTCATAAATACTATTTTTTTTTATTACTACTAATACTATCGGGTTAGTTTTGTTATATTTTATTTTTTTGGTTTTGTCATAATGAAAAGTATTTAGAATAGTGTCAAATAATTAAATGAGGAGTGAAAAGGGTTTTTGGGGAGTTATACAATATAAAATATACGAATAAATTTATTCTTCGCTGTTTTAAGTTGTAAAAATACGAAAAAGTAAAAAAAAAAAAAAAAAAAAAAAAAGAAAAAAGAAAAAACTAAGATTAAAACTAAAAAATTCCAATGAGAAAAAAAATGATGATAAGGTGTATACTGAAAAGAAGCAGATTTGGTCTAACTATCCTGAAAGTATATTAGGAGAAAAATTCAGGCATAAAATAATGAACAGTATATGTATATAGTATCATATATTTGTTGAAAAAAAGAAAGTGTATCAATTGCTGGAAATATTGAGGTGTTGTTGGATTGTATCCGCTTGGACGGAAGTTGAAGGATTATTTTATTGCCAAATGGATTGTTATCAATCAAATCTGTCTTCCTTATTTCTCAATAAATAATTTTCAACTATTTTGAATAATGTAATTTTAAGTTATCGAGTAACTAAATAATGAATAATTGAGTACGAATTATTTGACGCTGTAACACGCTGTTCTTTCGTATAAATACTGTTGATAAAAAAATACAATGCTCGTGATCATTTAATATTGGTTGCTTATCGTGAATTAGCGTGTACTAACGTAATGTATGTGATCATTGACCGGGTGAAACTATAAGTCGGTAATGCATTTTCTTTCGGAAAATTAATGTCTCGTGTTACATACATATATTTATCAATATATGTAATATGTAACAGTAAATGTAAAATAGAATACGTATAAATAAATTTAAAGAATAAAAATTGATAAAAATAAAAATTATAAATAAGAATGCTATTAACAGTGTGTCGTGATAGTAAATTTTCGAACTTGTGCCGTGTAGGGTGTTACTAAAAATTTATGGCCAATAAGTAAATGAACTAAGATAAAATATGGCTTTATAAAGAATCGAAAGAAAAAGAAAAAAAAACATTCTATATTAAAAAAAAAGTGATTTATTTACAATTATCTAAAAGTGGGAAGAAATTCTATAAAATAAACATTATTTTTTTTTTAAGCCAAAATAATAAAAGTAAATGAGTTTATTATTACAGATGATAAACATTGAATTAATATGATGGAAAAAAAAATAAAACCCTCGAACAAAATTTATTTAAGCATTAATGACTACGAGCAAATAAAACGAATAGATGATTTGAAAAACAAACACATTGTAAAAATTGCCGAGAATAACTGTAACTATTTGCAAACGTTACTTTTATGTATTTACTGTAGGGTTTTGAGTTTTTTTTTTTTTGAACCGACAAAGTATGTGTGAGTTTATATGAATCTCACGCTGTTTTGAATTACGATTTTTAAATAGAAATGAAAGTGAATAATGTACGATGATGATCATTAGACAATTTAAAAAATATGTTTATTATAATAATTATTAATCAATTGTTAATGAGTGTTATTTTTTTATAGACTCCAATCGAGTCTCATTATCTTAAATATGTAATGCCTACACGTTGAATATAGAAATAAATTTCTCCCATTCACTTTAAGTTATTTAATTTAACTGGATTATAATTTACTGTCAAATAGTAAAATTATTAAGTTTACGTCGTTTAATTTAGGAGTATTGTACTAATATAAATTGTATAATTTGACGATTGTCAGTACAATTTGAATTTTGGAAAAGTGAGGCTATAAATGAAACTTAGAAAAAAAAAGAATGAGCAAAACAACGTTGATGATTTCTCTTCGTATAAAATTATTAGAACAGCATGAGCTATTATTGACAATTGTGGTTTTTTTTTGTACAGTTAACATTGTGATTCATGATGGTGAATAATAATGGAATGAAAAGAAAAAAAATTGTCAAATTCTATATATTTTTTTTTTCTTCGAAATTTATTTTATAATTTTTCTCAGTACTATTTACAATAATCCACACTATACTTTTTATACATTTCTTATTATAAATATAAGTTTTTATTCAGTCTAAAATGATATCATTGAAGAATTCATTTTGTTCACTTATTCTGTAATTTAATAAATGTGTAAAATAATTTCTCACTTATATCTAATTTTATGCACTTTAAAGCAATGCTCTTAAATGCTTATCTTAACTAAAAAAAAAATAACTTCTATAAATTTAAGCACAACTCGTAAGTCCTGATCTTATGTTATTATCATAAATTCTAAGTTCTTTCATTGGTCGTCCTTTTATCGCTGGATGACTCAATGTAGGGATGAAATTATTTTTGTAGCTTCTTTTTAGAGATCGATAATGAGGTATTACTACTTCATACGGTGTATTGCCATTGTCAATAACCCATATACTACCGGATTCACCGCACTTCAGTATCGTCATCAAACCTTTCGCTACTATGTAAGGCCTATAATTGAGAAAAACAATTTTTTTTAATGTCATATTCATTTAATTAATGTATTTGACTACATTCAAATGAATAGATCAAATTCAAATGAATAAATATACGTACGTTTGAATCGACAGGTTCTCAAGATTTTTAACAAAATCTGCTTTCATAATTCTTGAAGATAATCTATTTGGGCTATTTATTGTGAGTGCTGTCTCAGTAAGTCCCGGACAAAGCGCCAGCACTCGTACCCCAGTTCTTTCATAATGATAAGGTGCCTATAAAATAATCACATCGATTATTTATTATTTTTTAATTTTTTCTATTAGTGAATAAAAAAAGAAGTATAAAAATGTCAATTTAAAGTAAAAGTCGACTTTCTTCAGTAATATGTATAAAAAAAGAACTTACGCCAAGAGATTTTGAGAGTTCAATCATTGCTGATTTAGTTGCGGTATACACTGGAAGTTGAGCTGTTGTTTTAAAATCAAAATGTTGACCGATATTTACGAGAATTCCTCCGTTGTACCCTTGATCCTTACCCATAAATTGTAATGCAATATTTGCAACAAACAACATCCCACTCTAAAAATAAAAAATGATCAATTACTATTAATCGGTGTATTTTTAATGGTAAATTTTTAGAGAATCTAAAAGATCAATATTATAACTTACAATATTTATTGCGATTTCTCTTTCCCATCGTCGTTCGTCCAAAATACCAGCATTATTTACTACGATATCAATACTATCCATTGATGTTGTAAGTTGAGTAAAGGCATCTGAAGCAGCAAAATAATAATATTAAAAATAATTCAAAATAATTAAACTGTAAGTTTATTTATTAAAATAGCTACCATGTATTTGTGAATAATTTGAAGTGTCAGCATTTATAAAAATTATTTTTTCTGCTCCATAAGTCTTGGTTACTGCTTTAACAGCTTGCTCACCGGCTGTCGTATCTACGTCAATGATGGCAATTTTCTAGAGTAAATGATATTTATTAGAAGGAGAAACTAATAGAACCCTTGAACATTTAAGAAGTATATATTTGTTCGACAAACCTTGGCACCATGTTCAAGAAAGTGATTAACAAAGGAATAACCCAATCCGGAAGCTCCACCAGTTATAACAACATTTTTACCACACACAATACCCTTTATGATTTCGAGCTCCTTTGCTTTTTCTTCAGCAGATGCACGGCGGCTTTTACGATCCGGAAAATCGGCTAAAATAATTTTTAATAATTATTTTATGCTACTAAATAATTAGGTAAACATTTTATTGAATAATTTAACTTACCCATTTTATATTATTAAAAGAATATTGAAAAACTAAATTCTTTTTCTTTCAGTCTTTTAACTGAGACACCAGTTGCTAAGAACAAACTTCTCAGTGAGTTGAGTTGAGAGAATTAAACTAAACTTATGACCACAGATGAAGTTTATATTTATATATGTTGGAGAACAACGTAATTAGTTCCATGCGCCACAGCGTGTACATCCCTTCCTAGATTATGAAAAAAAAAAAAATGCAAAAGACAGCTAATCTGTCGCGACACGCGCAGATTTAAGAGGGGAGAGTTCAATTCTTTTAAAAATCTACATTGATAACTATTTTCACTTTAAGACAATGATATAAAATTTTCTATTTTTATAACACTTACTAGTTTTACTTTTTTAAATTTATCATACTTCTAGATCAATCTTATGTGAACTCAATAGATTATTAAGTATTATGCACAATCATTGTAATTTAATTGCAGATTTTTGTTCATGATCTTTGATA